>NW_022900948.1:24289584-24293561 GCF_012274545.1 Fukomys damarensis | reverse complement strand
TAACAATTTTCAGGTCATTCAGTATTATTAATTATGGTCACTGTGCTATCTGATAGATCTCTTGAAATTATTCCTCTTTCTAATTGGAATTTTTTTATATAATTTAAGCTGTATCTCCCATTCCCCCTGCTCCACCTACCTCCCACATCCTTGTTACCTCCAGTGTACTCTCTGGTTCTATGCATTCTTTTCTTTTTCTTCTTTTTTCTTTTTCTTTTTTTGTTACCGGGGATTGAACTTGGGACCTTGTGCTTGCAAGGCAGGTGGCAGAACCACTGAGCTAAATCCCTGGCCCGCATTTATGTTTTTTTTGATTCCACTGTTAGTGAGAGCCTGTAATTATCTGTCTTTCTAGTCCTGGCTGACTTCATTTAGCATAATACCCCTCTATGTTAGCCCAGGATGCCACAAATAACAAGATTTCATTTCTATGTGTGCCTGAATAATATTCCATTTTGTATATATATATAAATATATATGTGCCATATTTTTAGGAAAGGCTTTTCTAGGTGGATTGCGGTGGGCAAAAGATGAAAAAATGCAAGATACAACTTTCTAAATTTAAAGTCTCTCACAGAAGAAGTTTCTGAATTTATAATCCCTGAGATTCTTGTTTTGAAGAGTCATTCACTTACTTATTTTTGGGGACTTCTCCTAGGTTTTTGTTTTTACAAATAAACTACACATTTACTTTTTTTGGAGGAAGTAATTTACATTTCAGTGAAAACCACAGAATATTTTCTCAAGTTTTAAACATTATCCCTAAATCCCAGATTGAGCATGAATTCTCTTGTGGAGCAGGCACTAAGGAACTATTTACAAGATAAATAAATAAAGAGCCTTAAAGAGCTAGTGCAATTTATCTACTCATAGGTTTGGAAACTGAGATTTGGTGAGGAAGAAAATGAGTAGCACAATGTACTGAGTGACACAGCAGGTTCACAAGTCCAAGACTTCTTCACGCCTAAAAATTATTTTAAAGCCCCAAATTAATGACTAGATAAATATAATTGTAAACAAAACAGATTCTCATTTTGGTTAGAAAATAGTCCCTGGCATGCTTTGACCAAAATGTTATATTAAAAAGCCAGATAAATATTTTAGCCACTGTGGACCACATATTATTGGTCACAACTACTCAGCTCTGCCATTTTGGCCTTCAAGAATCCATAGACAATATGTAAATGCACAAGCGTGGTTATGTTCTGATAAAACTTCATTATTTATGGACACCGGCATCCAGATTTCATATAATTTACATGTGTCACAAAATATTATTCTTCTGATTCCTTTTCAGCTATTTAAAACTGTAAAGGCCATTCTTACTCTTACGCCCTACAAGACCAGGTGGTGGGCTCAAGTTGAACAACTTGATCAATGGCAGGAAGGAAAGGAAAGAATACACCCACCGAAATTAGCTCTTTTGAGGAATGTTTGGCAGCTGAAGAAACTCCCTTAGCCTCTCACTTATACTACAATTAGGAAGAGTGAGTGCCATAAGCTTAGAAGAATGGAGTTCCAAAGCTTGTTTCAGTTGTATTCTTTTCCTTTTCACTTTCTTTCAAGGTCTGTCTCATTTTGGAATCAGGCTAATTTCTCTCAGAATGGTTTCATGCATTTATGCAGAACTGAAAAAAAATGATAAAAAACGGGGATTGGTTAAATAATCATTTGTACAACTATAAAGCATATTAAAAAATAGCCAAAATACTGATGATGAGGTCGATGACTATTGATTTGGGAAAAGTGTTGTTGATTATTAAGTGAGCAAAGGCAGGTTATTAAATATTACATTATGTTTAATCCTAGTGATGTAGATGTAATGCTGTGTAAAGGCATATTGGAAATTATAAGCAAATACACCATGCTAAGCAAAAAACACTATAGGTAACTATGACATGTTTTATAGGGGTTTTCTCTCGATAGTTTTATGTTTCTATAATTCATAACGATGAATTGCATAGTTTTAAAGTTACATGCAACAAAACCTTTAAAAAAAGACTTCCAATCCTAAATGAAATCTCTAGCTGCTGATTTGAAGCAACTTTTATGAGACAAGATTCTTTTCACACAAGGGCACTGGCTTAAATTCTTATCGCTCTGCCTATTTTCTACACGTGCACCTTTGCTCAGAGGGGGCAGATGCATCACTGGCAACTCCTTAACCATTCCCTCTCCCGCCAGTTTCTCCCTCCTGCCTGCTTCCACCTACTCCACCTACTTCCACCTCCTTTTTCATCTTTGCTTTAAGCTACACATGTTTGCATTTTACTGATGAGCCCATTTGGTTGAAGAAGTGCCAACAAATTTGTTACTGATAGATCAATTTCAGGGTTCAAGGGAAGAACATGATTTGTTAGTCCAGCAAGTTCCTTTTCCATACTGAAGGAATTTCTGTTATCTTTTATTGTATGCAAATGTTAGATGTAATTACTCAAAAATATTTCAGCAATAAATCTCTTTGGAGTCTAGTGTGTTCAGTGCCGAGGAGGCAGAACCAGGTAAGAAGCATAGGCATGGGGGGAGGAATTTTGTCTCCCACCCCCTTGTGTTTGTTTTCCCTGTGTTAACTCGGTTGTGAATAACAAAGTTAAATTTTAAGATGCCCCTAGATTTTATATACTCTTGAGATCTAAAAGTTGGATAGATAACCAGCCAGCTCCTTAGCTGTTTTGCTAGGGCCACGTGGCCTGAGGAAGCATCTGCAGTTCAGTAGGTGAGGGAGGACGTGAGGGTTTACAGCAGCAGAGCATTTCCCAAGCAAAATACAAATGTTGGCCGTCTCTGCAGCTCACCTAACTTCTGCAAGCAAGGAATTGGTCAGCCAACTTGGGCCCAGTCTGAAGTGTTCCTTGCAAGGATTTGCAGCTTTCAGTAAACCTTCTTGAGGCAGAGATGTGTTGGGTGCCTTTTGCCAGCTTCTTTTTTGACAGTATCTGAAAGTCTTTACCAAAAAGGGGGCCTTGAAGGATGAACTGTCGTGGGCCACAGACTTACTGTATAATCCCTGTAAAAGACCCAGGAAAGAGAAAAAGAAAGTGCAGGACCAGCTCAGCGGCAGTATCAGGAGCACGCTGCTTATCCAGAGACTCAGTGACGTGCTGGAATTGGCTTGTACCGACTCATCAGAGCCAGTTTACAACTTGAAATCAATTGCAACGGGAATAGTTATGCCACATAAATTGATAAATGCTACAAATCAGAACGCGACTTCCCCTTCTGCCTGGTTGCTGAGTACTAGTCACTAAACCTTTCTATGCCAGTTCTGTGCTGGCCGACATGTGGGAAAGGCACTGATAATCAACCACAGACATCTCTGCTAGTCTAGCCTGGGTATGATTTGACACTCTTTCTCCTTCCTTTTTTCTTCCCTCCCTCCCTTTCCCCCCTCTAATCTTTCTCCCTTCCTCTTTCCATTTCTTTTTTGCACCAAGTAATCTTTAAATGCCTTCATGTGCCAGGGATTAGCGATACAGCAATGAACAAAATCTATGAGATTCCTGTGTTTGCATGAAATTTACTTTTCAATGAAGAAAGACATATTAAATAAATAAAAAAAATCAAGTCCTTGGGAATAACTATGCTTCGACAGCTGTAGATAGTACTTCAGGAGCAGGTAGTGCTGGTTGCTAAAATGTTCGGTATGATTCTTCATCACCTAGTACAAGTTTTCTGCATTTGTGAGCCGAAATTTTGTGGGAAAGGCACTGATAATCAACCACAGACATCTCTGCTAGTCTAGCCTGGGTATGATTTGACACTCTTTCTCCTTCCTTTTTTTCTTCCCTCCCTCCCTTTCCTCCCTCTAATCTTTCTCCCTTCCTCTTTCCATTTCTTTTTTGCACCAAATAATCTTTAAATGCCTTCACGTGCCAGGGATTAGAGATACAGCAATGAACAAAATCTGTGAGATTCCTGTGTTTGCATGAAATTTACTTTTCAATGAAGAAAGACATATTAAATAAATAAAAAAAAAT
>NW_022900948.1:24286731-24287990 GCF_012274545.1 Fukomys damarensis | reverse complement strand
TGATTTGAATGCACTTTCAAATGGGGCCAATAATACCTTCTCATGAGGATTTACCACAAATATCCCCAGGAGGCCCCAGTCACTTTTGCTTAGGCAATAATTTCATCAGTCAAATGAGGGAATTGGGTAACATTCTGGGACAAGTAGCGTAAAACTCTTCTCAATTGCGCCAGGCTATATGATTACACGCATCTATGATGGAGACTTTAATCACTAGTATCACTGTTTTCAATATATATCTATATCTATCTATCTATCTATCTATCTATATATATATATATATATATATAATTTAATAAAGATATATACATTTGAAGTTTTGGTTTTGTAAGCTGAAAAGAAAGGTGAAGGTGTGTGGTGGGAGTTGCAATATGTAATGTACTTAATGCCATTGAACAGTACTGAATACCATTGTAAAAATGGTTAAGGTGGGGAATCTATGTTACATTTTATCACAATTTAATAATTTCAAAAAGTATACATCAATTTTGAAAAGCAAGCTATCATTTCTTTTTCAAGGGTTTTGAGGTTGTTGTTGTCTCTCTGGTAGAGGGTACTCAATTCCTACATCTATTATAGACTTGAGCTCTTGAGAGGTAGGCGGCAGGCTTATGTAAAAGTGCTCATCTGCCCTGAACAAAGACTCTGTGCAACCCTGTAAGCAGTGAGCTGTCCGGGGAGGATTGGGATGCTCTTGGGAATTGAATTGTATCCCCTAAAGGTATGTTGAAGTCCTAACCTCCAGGATTCGCAAATGTGACTTTATTTAGAAATAGAGTCTTCACAGATGTAATCAAGTGAAAATGAAGCCACACTGGATCAAGTTGGGCCTCAACTTGATCTGACAGGTATCCTTGCAGAAGAGAAGAGGTACAGGGAAAGGAGACATACAGAGAGAGCACCATGTAAAGACAGGTTGGAGTGAAGCACTGACAAGTCATCATACACCTGGACTGCTGGCAGCCACCGACATGACAAAGAAGTAAGACAGCTTTTAGAGAGAGCATGTCAACATCCTGACTGCAAGTTTTGGCCTCTTGAAATGTGAAGGAATAAATTGTTGTTTAAACTACCCAGGTTGTGGTAATTTAGTACAGCAGATACTGGAAACTAACAAAAGTACCAACAAGAAAGGGGAATTCCTCTCAGCCCTCCCTGGGTTGCTTGGCTAAGGAGGATTGGCTGCTATCTATGGTCTTGGCTGAGCATTTGGACAGGTCTAGCAAAGAGATGGGAAGGGGAAAGAGTAGGGAAGCATT
>NW_022900948.1:24280590-24286708 GCF_012274545.1 Fukomys damarensis | reverse complement strand
ATATATATATATAAAACCTTATATGAAAAGATATACATATATCCTTAAATATATGTATTTATATATGTGGGGTGTGTGTTCGTGTGTGTGTGTGTGTGGGATGGTTCAGTTGCTTCTCTAATGGAAACACTTTGGAGCAGTGGAAAGAGTGTGGGTTATGGAGTCAGATGAGTGAGACTTGGTTCCATGCCCTAAGAAGCTTACAGTCTTGAAAGGATGAAATACTAATAATTGAAACTATTAAAAGTCAGAATGATTCAGTGTCATCCAAGAGACACAAAATATCCCAAGAGTACTGTGTGATTATAGCTCTCCAGAAAGCTTTCTAGAAAAGGAGACTCTTCAAGGAATCTCTAGAGAAACAAGGAAGAAGAGAAACTATCCGTTTATAAGGAAGAGAGAGGATAAAGTGCAGAGAAAGGCAGAAAAAGCAAGGCCCAGCAAAGTTTAATGAAGTCATTCATTGTACAGTGGCAGGAGGCAGTGAAGGCCATGCTAAGATGTCAAGTTTGCTTTTTCAAGTGTTGGATAGACTGTTAAGGTTTCTAAGGCAAGCAGAGTAATATAATCAGAGATAGGCTTTAGGCAAAGTATCACAATGGCTAGGTTTAGTATGTATGAGGCATGATTGAAATATACAGTGAACATTTAAATGTTAAAAGATGATTGCAGTGTAGGATATTGCCATTAATCCTCCTCAAATATTCCACTTCAGATACTCTCATCCCATCATTCTTGTCAGCCTCTGAAATAGTGCTGAAAGTCCTCTTTCGTGAGTGTCTTTAGTTGTATTATCACACCGCCTTGATGTCCTGAATGGACTCCAAATGTTAACCTTTCATGGTCATTTTGACTTTGGGGAAGAGACAGATGTCACATGATGCCAGAATAAGGTAGATGAGGAAACACTGCAGTGTTTTCAAGAGCCTGCTTTCTGTTGAATGTCACTCAACAGCAGCATTCACCACAATTTTGACTACACTCCATGAAGACACTCACAAGAAAAGAGGACTTCCAGAAGCGCTTTGGAAAATGGCAAGAGTGATAAAGATCAGGGTGGAAATTAATGAAACTGAAACAAAAATATTGCAAAAAAATCAATGAATCTAAGAGCTGTTTGTTCAAAATAATAAATGAAACAGACAACCCCACAGCCAATCTTATGAAAAAAGGAAAGAAAGAACTCATATCAATGAAATTAGAAATGAAAAAGACAAACATCACAACGGAAACCATTGAAATCTAGAAGATTGTTAGCATCTGCATCAAAAACCTGCTCTCTAGTAAACTGGAGAATCCAAAAGAAATAGATAGATTTCTAGACACATATGAATTACCAAAACTGACCCAAGGAGATATAAAAACACCAAATAATCAAACACAATAGTAAAAAACCTACCAACTATGAAAAGCCCAAGACCCAGAGGATTTACCACTGAATTCTACAAGAACTTCAGGGAAAATCAAATGCTAATATTCTTCAAACTTTTAAGTGAAATAGAAAGGGAAAGATTATTGCCAAACTCATGCCTGAAAGCTAGCATTACCTTGATTTCAAAACAAGATATGCACTCAACTTAAAAAGAAAACAATCTTTTTTATGAACATAGGTGCAAAGATCTTCAACAAGATACTGGAAAATAGAATACAACAAATATGACCAGGTATGCTTCATTCAAGGGATGCAAGGATGGGTCAACTTATTCAACTTGCTAAATGTAATATATCACATAATAGAAGTGAGGGGGAAAACATCACATGATCATTTCAATAGATGCAGAAAAAGCCTTTGACAAAATCCAACATCAGTTTATGATTTAAAAAAACCCTGAAGAAAATGGATATAGAAGAACCTTATCTCAATCTGACACCATTTATGATAAACCTACTGCTAACATCATATTAAATGGGGAAAACCTAAAAGCTTTTCCTCTAAAATAAGAAATGAGACAAGGATGTCTACACTCACCACTCCTCTTCAATATATCACTTGAAACTTCAACCAGAGCAATCAGGCAAGAGAAGGAAAAGAAATCAAACTATGCTTATCCACAGATGACACTACCCTTTACATACAAGAACAAGAAATTGTCCTTAAAGATTTTTAGAGCTAATAAATTCAGCAAGCTAGCAGGACACTGATAAAGAAATAATGCACATCAAGGCAGGTCTTTTTCTGTTACTACCCCACCACAGGGGTTTGCCATAGGATGTTTGTTTAAGCAATGTAACTGTTTGTACTGCAGAATGCTCCCACCCAATATATAAAAATGTTCTGCTTAAGCAATATAACTGTATGTGCTGCATGATGTTTGTACTAAGGTTTCAAGAATGTTTTGTTGACTCCACCCATCTATCTCGATGAGCATGCTTGCCCAGTAGGTGGGCCACTCCCCCATCTTGAAGTTCTCTGTATAAATAACTGTATTGATTTTTACTGATTCCTGTGGAGAAATATATGTTCTAATCATTTGTTATCTGGTACATGAAACAGAAAAGGCCTAATTAAAATTTTGCACTGCCAGTTAGTCATGAAAATGTTAGTGTTTGTGTATATTATAAAAATTGCAAGGAAGAAGTAGCCTTTTAACTTCTAACCTCATGTTTAAATTAGATAAAAAGTGATATTAGTTATCATAATTAACACACAAACTAATTCAGATGTGTAACTAGGTGAGCCATACACATACTTTAGGCCAAGCGTTGCCCCTTGCTGGTTTAGGTAAAACCCTTTATTGTACAACCTGGGAAAATGAATTCCAGGGAAGTGAAGCAGCAGACTTACTGTCACATGCCTGAAAGTATTAAATTCTAACATAAATCATTCATTTGAGAGCCTGAATATTTAGTGTCATTATTGGCTACTTTTTCCTTTCTATATTTACTCTAAATATAGTCTCTTACAGTACATAGGAAGGAATTTAGTTCTGAAGTCAACCATTCCCTTCTGAAAGCAGGGCACCGTTTACAACTTTTGAACTCATTTTCAAGTTTGTAGATTTTGGGAGTTGCTACTGACAGAATTTGGTCTGTAAGAATGTAACCAGGAATCTCTCTTTTCACTCCAGTCCTGTTCGCTGAACTCTCCTGTAGAATTACCTTGTGCAGCATCATTTGTGAACGCGTGAATCTCCCTGAAGATTGTGTAAGGAACAGAGAACAGTTTGCTCCATCCATTAACCAGTGTTCACTCCGCGATATACCAAGTTCAAGTCTCCGTTTTCCTCAATCCCTTTTCTTTTGCCCAACCACAGGGGGTCCATCTTTTCTCTCCTTTGCGTCAATGGAAAGGTTACCTTCATCCTTTCCCCAAGGTTCAGCTCTGCCCCCGTGCTATCTCCAAAATACCCCTGTGGCTCAGTGAAAGAAAAGCCTGTCCAGTTGGTAGACTGAACGCCTTAGAAAGCAGCTGAGGAGAGGAGCACTTTTTTTTTTGTTTCTGCACTTGAACATGTCTTTCGAACTCTTGCTCCCAACATACACAGATTTTTCAGCATTTTTCAAAGATTATAGAAATGTTCAATGGTGAAGAATTTATATTTTCTATTCATTACTGGGGTGACATAATGAGCAAAGAAGATACTGAGCCTCATCTTCTGTAGATGAAAACATAATGTCAGCGAAGTCACCGACTGGGCTTTTGTGTGTTCTTCTATGTCAAGGTTGGTAGTTTAATAAAGGCCATCGGGCTCATTCAGCAGCAGCTAACACGGGGAGATCCTTAAAGAACTGGTTTCTTGATTTTAAATGTGACTTTTGAAATCCAAATAGTTCTTATTATTAAGTCTCAGATCAAAGGACAGTATAATTAGCTTTAGGGAAAGAACTGTAAATAGAAAAGTCATTTATCAGCACGTGTGCTATCCTTTCTTGCAGGTCAGCTTATATATCATGTATCTCTTCGGATTGATAGAAGAAGACATATTGGGAAAAAATATCAGTCCAACATTATAGAGGGAATGTGCTTGATATAAATGTAATACATATACATATACATGAGTAGATGTCTTTTATAACCGTGCATTATATTTATCCATCTCTCTTACTAATTTGAAGACTGGCCTCAGTGTTTCTTCCTAAGACTTTTCTCACCATCGGACATTCAAAACAATTTCTTGACAGATCCTTTAGTAAATTAAAACAGCTATATTAAGACTTAAATCCTTTAATAATTCTTTGGATAATTCCTAAATTACTCTAAGAACTGTATCCTTGGAAATAAATCCTAAGAACAAAATGAACGTGGTTTTGTGGGAAAGCCCAGCTAAAGAAAATAGGCATCTAAAATGCGATAGAAAAGTGGCAAAAGCTTTTAGACAACCATTAGCTATCCTCATGCAGGAATAGATTAAAATGTCTAAAAGAAATAGAAATGTTAAACGCTCTAATTTTGCATCAAGTATGTAATTTCTTTTTTGTTTTGTTTTATATTCAAACAGTTGGAACCTACGAAATAATACATCACAGATTTCTTTTTGTTGGTCCTATAATACTTCCCCTGGAACAATTATGCTTGCGAATCAGGGACTGTCACAGCCAAACTGATGTCTTCCCTTGGGACCACGAGAAACAATTGCCCTTCCCCAGGGGGTGGCTCTAAAAGCTGAGTCTAAAAGCAGAGCCCACGTGATGAGTGGCGGCAGCTTTCTGGAGCATGTGCCGTCCTTTGTGGATGGACCAGGAAGCGGCATAATTAGGCCAAGAAGCTTCCTCCCAAATGGTCACCTGTGCTGTGTGTGTGATTGCTGCTAGTTCCATCACCGCCAAGAGGAAAAAACCATGTCCTTTGTTTTAGCATGTTTAAAACATTTTAATGTTAGTGCATGTTTGTAGTAAATAATGTTTACATTCTGTGTGTGGGGTTGGTGTATGTACATAAAACAGCTTATTCCCTTTTTTCGTCCACTAACTCCCTCCTCCCTCCCCTCTTCCTCTGCCTCTAGTGAAAGGTATATTTGTTTGTTTAAGATTCTCTAAGGGTTATATATTTTTGTTTATTTTTAATGATCCTAGTTTGCTTTAATTTTCCTCTATATTTTCATGTGATACAATGAACAAGGCATGGGTGTCTTATTTGCAAACTGAATAACATATTGTGTGTGTGTGTGTGTGTATGTGTGTGTGTGTGTTTGTGTGTGTGTTCTGAAACCCGGCGGATATAAATTCAGATCAGTAATGTGTGTGAAAAACAAATATTTAATTAGTTTAATTGTACCCTCTATATTCATTTTCCCCTCTCGTCTGAATTGCTCCCTTGCCCCCACCTTTCCTTTTCTCCCTCATAGATTTCAAAATTTCTGGAAAATGAACTTGTGGAGTACGTTATGAGGAGAAAAGTTTGGGCCTCAGAGGCAGGGATTGAAATTTTCACTTGGTTAACTCTGTCATTTTCAGAAAAATTATTTCACTTCTCTGAGCCTCAGTTTCTCATCTGTTAAAAAGGGCTAATAAAGCTCTTGAGTACCTGGGAGGGTTAAATCATGGTAGTGAAACACAATCCTAAGAGAGGCAAAGTGGTCAGGAATAGTGAAACAGGCCAGTAGTCTGGGTTTGAGTCCTCAGACAACCACTTAATACCTCCATCAGTTTCCTTCACTTCCCTGCATCTCACTTTTTCCACATACAAAATAGGAACAAAACCAGTATGTATGTACTTTGGTAGTGGGCTAAGTGACTTTTTATGTACAAAACACTTAGACAGTGCTTACCAGAGTAAACTCTTGGCAAATGGTTGCCATTTTTTTTTCAGCTTTAATTGAGTTTATTGGTACATTTTAGGGATACAGTACAGTTACATTCATTGTTGGGGTCTTGTACCGCTACATGACAAGTCTTGATTCTCATTTTTTCCCCTTGTCCCTGCCCTCCCATCACCCCCTCCTCCCCTCTCCATCTACAACCACTTTATTTCCATCTTTTCATTCTCTCACATCTTTTTCTTTTCCCTTTTTACCCTTCCCCTACCCATCCCACCTTCCCTACACCTTTAGCTCCTTTCTTCCCATTTCTAAATGTCAGTAATCTTATTAGGATCTTATGTATTATTGCAGATTATTCACACCGGGGAAACTATTCGGTATTTACACATGTGGGTTGCCATTATTTTAAACAGTTTAAC
>NW_022900948.1:24146675-24279967 GCF_012274545.1 Fukomys damarensis | reverse complement strand
TTTTCTCTCCTTTCTTCCCATTTCTAAATGTCAGTAATCTTATTAGGATCTTATGTATTATTGCAGATTATTCACACCGGGGAAACTATTCGGTATTTACACATGTGGGTTGCCATTATTTTAAACAGTTTAACACCCTCTCTCTCTCTCCACCTACCTTCTCATGCTAGTGGGGTGTCAGAGGCATGTCCATCCCTCCATCCAAAGCTCAGGGGCACCTGAGTAGGGAGTCTACGACCAAAGTCCAGCTTCTTTTGCACACAGAGAGGTCATGTAGTGTGCCTTTATGATTTTATGAGTGTGTGTGGGTATGGCTGAAGGTGCCCCAAGCAATGTCTGGATATCTGTCTTGCATAGTCTACAAATGCAGATTGTGTGTTGGTGGCACTCATTCTGGGGAAGGCAAAGGTGCAAAGGGTAAGTGATGCTTCTCCTCAGAAAACAGGCCAATCTATCAGGCTGGTGTGTCGGGGTGGGGTCAGAGTCTCAGTCCCTCACAGCTCTTGGCTGTGCTTCTCATATGGGTTTTAATCCCTAAGTCTGGCAGCAGCAGACACCCGCAGGGGAACTGAGGTTGCTGCAGACCTCGCGGTTCCACAGTAAGCACCAAAGAGCTGACACAGTGCTCAGTTCATGCAAGAGAGTATGGGGCCCTTGTGTGTGTGCAAGGTACAGACGGTGGATGGCCTGAGGAAGTCATGGTGTGGGACTGATTAAGAGAACTGCCCCAGGGGAAGAGCCTTCCATAGCTGAGTTTGCCAAGAGCCACTCTGCAAGAAGAACTGCACGCATCACACACCTGCCTTAATTTGGAAACCAGAGGACCCATGCACAAGCTCCACTTCTGGAGTCGTACTGGATTTTGTTTAGGGCCTCCTGCCAGCAAGCTAGCTTCTCTGTCATCTGGGAGAACTGTAGGTGAGTGTAAAAACATTCACCTCTCATAATCTGGGTGATTTTGTTTTGTTTCTTCACTTTTTATTTTTTATTAGTGCATGTTTGCAGTACAGAATGATTACCTTCCTTGTGGAGAGTTGGCACATGTACATAACCCATCTTAATTTTTTTTCATTTCCTGTCCCTCCCTCCCCCCTCCATCTCTTTCTGCCCTTTCCATTTGAAAAAAATCTATTTCCGTTATTCATTTTTATCGTGTTCTCTATTTATACAATATTTTGGATTTCTCATAAAAGAGAAACTATGCAATGTGGTTCATGGTCTCAAGGTGAATCCATTTTCCTACAAACAACTCAGGTTTACACTTTCATATAAATACCACATTTTCTTTATCCATTAAGCTGGTGATGGAGATATAGGTTACTTCCAACATTTAGCTATTATAAATTGTGCTGCTGTAAACACAGGTAGGCATGTCACTGTAATATGTTGCCTTTGACTGGGTGACTGAATGGTGGGATAAGTCTGGTATAGGATGAAGTGCTTAGTCACAACATGTGTATTTCTAGGGCATGCTGTGTCTACTGGCCATTGGATGTGTAATCAGGTAGCTGTCAGTTTGCCCTTTGATATGTGAACCAATGCTCTTACTTTGAATTGGGGTACTCAGTGCCCATTTCCCCTCTACACACATTTCCCAAATTTGAAAATGATTGCTCATTCAAGACTGGCAGTTCTGACTTGTGATTGGCTCACTTGTCTATCCTGCACACATGTCTTTGAGAGTGAAGGTTGTAGGTATTCCTTCTTTCCATTTTTTACCCTAATATAACCATAGGCCCTCAAAGAAGATGTCTCATCAGGTACAGACTGACTTACAATGGAGCTATGTCCTGATAAGCCCATTGTAAGTTAAAAATATCCTCCATCCAAAATGTATTGAAGCTACCTAAACTACAAACATCATAAGTTGGTGACCTAGTACACTAGAGGGTTGGATGTTTCCCCTCCTTATCTTGCGGCTGGCTGAGAGCTGCAGCTTGCCCTTACTGCCCAACATCAAGAGAGAAGATTGTACTACACAGTTCTAGTTCAGAAAATGATCAAAAATTAAAAGTTGGAGCATGGTTTCTACTATGTGTATCATTTTTGCACAATTATAAAGTTAAAAAAATTGTGAGATGAACCATCATACGCAAAAGACTGTTGAAAATTTGGACTCAGTGGAATCTTGTAAAGGCAGAACTTTGATTGTGTGGTCACAGGCTTTCTTCACCAGCTCTCAGAATTGTAGAGGCAGTGGTGGTGGGAATGTTGCACTTATGTTACTTCCTGGAGCTTCCTTTCCCTCTTAAATAGTACTCCATTCTTAACTGAGTAGGCTTAAAATAGATCAGTAAGTGGTTTAGTAATCCAGAAGTAATCTTTTATAAATATAGTGTAATATCTCCACCTACCCTAGAGCCCTTTGATTCTGAGAAGGATTAAACACGTTCCTTTTGGCCAAAATCTTCTGAAAGATGAACAGAAGGATTCATGCAACAGCATAAAACAGTGAGTTCTCTGTAGGTCACCAATGTAACCAAGAGTTTGGTGGAATAATTTGCTGTGTTTACAGTACTTTAGAGTCTGCCTTATTTATGTGTTCAATCACATTTCCCATCTCAGAATTTATAAATTTATATTTATAAATTTGTTATTAGATATTAAAATATGAGAGTTGAGACTATAAGATCCTTAGAGACCTAGCTATATAGTGGAAATCTCATCTGAAATATTTGGCCATCAAAATATTAGACAGGTTATTCTGGAACAAATGTAGGTAGTTCTCATGATGTTTTCTAAGATAACTTAAAAACATGAATTCTGAAAAGCTCAAGTTCTTTGATCCATATAAGCCCTATTTCAAAAGCTCAATTCCAAATAGAACTCATAAGATCAAAAGCTTTGTCCTTTCCTGGTGACACCACTCCCAAAGGATCATTAAATAATGTGGAGGAAAGTGACTTCACCTGAATAAAGTGTTGTGGCATGGAAGAAGTGGAGGTGTTGCAATAAAATCTCAGCATTTGAATGACTAATCTGATTTCAGTGTAGCTAGGAGCTAACACACTAGATGTCACACCAACACTAAAATCCATTTCCTCATTTAAAAAGTAGAGTACAAAAGCAGAATCAGTTTGGCAATGGTGAATTATGGCCACCACTACTTGAACTAGTCAGGAGAGTAGAGTTCGAGATGTTTTCCTGGAATGAAGAGGAGAGTTAACAGAGCCAGTAGAGTGTGTGTCTGTGAAAAAGTCAGTGTTAAAGAAAACATTCTTGAGTACTCCTCATTGATTCAAAATAGTCATGCAAAAGTAAACACTCATGCTTGGGGTGATGGCGCAGGCCTGTAATCCCAGCACTCCAGAGGCTGAGGCAGGAGGATCACTGTGAGTTCGAGACCAGCCTGAGCTACACAGTGAGTTCCAGGTCAGTCTCAACTACAGAGTGAGATGCTGTCTCAAAAATCAAAAAACAAACAACAAAAACAACAACAACAACAACAAGAGTAAGCACTCATTTAACTCATGAGCAAATTTGTAATATCCAGTAATTGTTGTCTAATTGAGCTCCTAAGACTTCTTCCACACCAGCACTGAAGACTTCTGACTCAGTTGCCATTTTATTCATAAACATTAAAATCTTAATTTGGGACAATCCCTCAAGAAGATATCTTGGTTTCATTGTTCGCGAGTGATCTTGTTAGACTTTACCCTGTCTTTGTTTTGATGTCTGTTGAGAGTGCTGGAACACTGGCTTGGCCAGGGTTACTTCCTGTTTCAGGCTGGCTTGGCTTGGTTCCTGAGTGATTTAAGACCTGTTTTGGAACTAAGTGTGCAAGTTGGATTGATGTGGAAGTAAAGGTCAGATAAATAACCATTGTCATGAGGAGACCTAGGCAGAGATGGACCCCCAGATCTGTGAGGAATGTTCTTCATGGGCTCTGTTCCACTAGTTCCAAATGACCCTTTCATTTTCCTTGGAAGCAATAAGGAAAGTTGTCTCCTAGGAATGTTCATCTAAATCTGAGGACTCTGGCTCTTGCTGAAAGATTAAAAAAAAATTATAGTTGTGAATGCTACCTCTCCTCAGGGATTCTTCTCTTGGGAAAGATGGAGTTAGAATTCATCTGTGTTGCTCACATCTTGGGATCAGAAGGTGGACTGGACGGATGTAGTTTCGCTTGCTGAAATGAATGAAGTGTTCTTTCTTCACTGCAGCTAGTTGAGCCTATTACCTGATGGGGTCAAGGACATCCCCCAAAGAAGAGAAGATGAGGATCTCAGCTCGCCCAGGTGGGTTCTTGATCCTCATCACAGAACAAGAGGTTAAAGATGGATCATCGAGAGGCATCAACAAACAGACTTGTTAAGCAGAGTTTGAAAGTAGGAAAAAATAGGAAAGGAAGTTCAGCTTGAGGAGATGAAGGAGCATAGCTCTGGTGAAGAGGATAAGACTGGCGCAGTATCAAAGGACAAGGCCAGCTTTTAAGGGTTTGCTCGAGAGGGCTAGGGTCTGGTCGATCATTACCTTGGTTTTGGTTTTGCAAGATGGCTCCAGGAGCCCTTATTGTTTAATCTAGTTTCCATAAGATGATTGCTTCTGCTTGGAGCAATCTCAGTTTTAAAAAGAGGCTTTACTTGAATACAAGGTGACTGTAGGTATAGGATGATGATTGGAGACTTCTGGTTGCTCACTGACAGTTGAATGTCCTTGAATATCTTTGATCTTGGTGACCTCAGTCTTAAAGAGGGATGAGATATCCAGTAAGATATCCAGTAAGTACAAGGTGTGATGGAAAACTATGGTAAATGTTTAAATTTTAAAAATTTATTACAATAAAAGACACAGTGCCAATAATTCCCCTAAAAATACTCCCCCTTCCTTCAAACACACTTCTCCCACCCTTCTTGCCACTCTCTGAGACGGGTATGAAACTTCTCCTTCATGTGTATCTTTAGGTGAACTGTCCTGGCTGCCTTGATAGCCTGAATGGGTTCAAAATGTTTACCTTTCATGGTAATTTTGATTTGGGGGAAGAGCCAGATGGTGCTGGATCTGATAAATAAGGTGAATGAGAACATACCATAATATTTTTATAAACCTGCCTTTCCATTGGATGGTGCTTGGCAGCAGCATTCACTGTATTTTTGATCATGCCTTATAAAAAACGTGAAAGAAGATCTTCAGAACTGCTTCAGAAAGTGAAAAGTACAGTGAGATAATTGTGTGTGAAGCGGGGAGAAGCATTTTGAGGGGGATAAGTGGCAATATGTGTTTTCCTGTAATCTTTTTAAAAATTTGAACTTTCACCATATGTTTTTTATCACATCTTTTAAATTTAGGGCTGATAAGCTTTGTATTGCCTGCTTCTTAAGTTTGCAAGACAGGAATGGTGCCACTGAGCTAAATCCCTGGCTCATACTGCCTGCTTTTAGAGGGACACTCACTAAGTGATTAACATGCCTATCTGCATAACTGAGGAGGGTTTGATCCCAAGTTTTAGGGTAACAAATGAGACAGGAAATGAATGTCAAGCTCTGTTCTGGCTCAGTCACCTCTTGGACCTCTAGAGGTCCAAATGAAGGATTACTGGTTTTTTGCTTGTTTGTTTGTTTGTTTGCTTTCAGCTAAAACAGCTTTAAGATCCGGTCTGCCTCAGAAGAAAGCACAAATCATGC
Source organism: Fukomys damarensis (assembly GCF_012274545.1). Classification (NCBI taxonomy): domain Eukaryota; kingdom Metazoa; phylum Chordata; class Mammalia; order Rodentia; family Bathyergidae; genus Fukomys; species Fukomys damarensis. The sequence continues at coordinate 24,274,343 of NW_022900948.1, read as the reverse complement.
TTTTAATGAGTAACAAGTTAAGACCCCAGGAGTTTGTTTATCTTCTGTTCCTACAGTGGTCTGCTGTGTCAAGCTTTTATAAAACACAAATCAGATCATGCCACTTCCCTGCTTAAAACTCTCTTGTTGTACCCATTAATTATAAAACCAAGTCCTTGACCACCCACCAGCAACCTTGGACCTGAATGACCAAGCCACTTTCTGTCCACCTTTCTGTCTTCCTCCCTCCCTGTGGGCCCCATCTACTATTCCTTTGTGGCAACTGTTGGCAACCTACAGGCCATAGTCCTAGTTTGGTCCTCAACAATCCCAAGATAAGAATGGCTTTCACTTCTTTGAACTGTTACACGATAAATGATTATACAAGCACCAACACGATTATCTTTGATTTTGCCACTCGACTACAAAGCCCCATCTCAACCTTTACCAGACACATTTGTTGTCTGCTGCTTTACAATGTCAGGACACTCACTGCCATTCAGTACCTCCCCCCATTTTCCTTTGCTGTGCTCCATCATGCTGTTACCTAAGCCATTCCTGCTACTCAAAATTCATTTTCTTCTTACAGTCACTAAATAGCTTCTATCCCAGAGCTTATAATACAAACCACATAAGTCATCGTCCCCCTACATCCTCAGCCTTGTACCTTCCAGGAGTTCTTAGCTTAACGGAAAAGATACACCTACAACGAAGGAGTAGAGAACCGTGTAGGAAGGCATCAGTTGGGTTAAACACAGAGTATACTGGGGACACTTCCATCAGACTGAGACATCAGAGAAGTCTTTCTGGAGGAGGTGGTGTTGATTTTTAAGAAAGAGCAAGAGTTTAGCTGGGTGTGACGGTGCTCACCTAAGCCCAGCCTGGACAACTTAGAAACTTAGCAAGACCCCATCTTAAAATAAATGAATTAATAAAAAGAAATTTAAAAAGGAAAATGGCTGGAGATATAATTTAGTGTGAAAGTCCCAGTACTGGGACAAAAAAAAGCAAGAGTTTGTTAGGTAAAAGGGGGATTCAGTTTAGGGATTTGCAGGCAGACAAGCAGTAATTGAAGCTACAGATGTGATGAGAACGTTGTGTCAGAAGGAAGCTGGGTAGAGTTATGGAAGGACTTTTAATATAGATGGACAGAGTTGTATTTACTCTGTATAAAGATGATACAGGATAAAGCAATGGGCAGGAAGATCTGGGACAGAAACACAAGTAGGAAGCAGTTTTACTCATCTGGGTAAGAAATCTTGGCAGATAACCTGGGATATGGGTAAGGGTAGGAGGAAGAGAGTGTGCGCCTGGATTTGACGGCCCTAAATAAGTATTCAAGGACAGACGGTTGCTGCAGGTGAAGGGGCAGGAAAGCCTTGTCTCTGTTTATAGGTGCTCAACACTTGTTACTGAATAGATGATGGCACCACCATCTAAGCTAGGGGATGCCCTGCAAGCCCACGTGACAGCGCACAGGGAGAACCAGGCATGCTGGACTCTTCAGACATCACCTGCGCCAGGAAGTCCCTGGACTGAGCTGGGATCTTCCTAAATTGAGACACTGATTTGTTGAGAACATTTATCGAAGCAGCGTTTAACTGATCCGTCCTTTTCTGCTGCACTCTCTCAGATGGGACGAATTCATTAAAAGTTGATATCACGCCTAACTAATTTTTGTATTATCAGGGCCTGGCACAGTGTTCAGATGCTCAAAACATGGCCACTGTGTGACCTGAAGTGAGGATGTGGCATGGCTTGCAGAGAAACACTTTGGCCCTCCCACAGGCCTGGGCTGGAAATTCCACCACACTTAAGCTTTGTGAGTTTCTCTTCGGTGTAAATATAAAGAAAAGCTACCTCTCCCTCCTGCTTTCCAAGATCACTATGAGGGTAAAGTGGAGAGCATATGCATGGGAAATGGGATGTGTTTGGGAGTCTGGAAGTCGGCAGTACTGGATTCCAGTCCTCTGTCGGTCACTGACAAGACTGAGTAAATTACCCCTCTTTCTGTGAACTCAGTTTCTCCCTTTTTTAAATGAGGGATTTGGATTGATTATGATCTTTTTCGTCTAGTGTTCTGTTTTGATTTATGAAAACAGATACAGATATGGAAAGGTGACACAAATAACAAATCCAGAAGCAAATAATAGATCAGTCTTCAGTGTCTAAGAAGGTTTCGGTAGTAAATTGGGAAAGGAAAGGTGGCCCATAGTGGGGGAGAGGACATCCCACTCAGGTGCTCCCTTCAGAACTGAGGCGTTCACTCTCCAGCTGTAGGTGTTGCATACTGACGGCCCCTGGAATGTCCTTAGATGAAGGGAGCAGCCTTCTCCAGGGAGCCTCTCCCTCAGGACAGCCTCCATCCAGTCACCAGTGGCTGTGGGGTCCTGAAGGCCTGTTTCTCACCTTAATTTCGTGCATCTCGGAGGAGCCACCTCTGCTCAGAGGTCCCGTAGGCTTTGTTAGAACTGCATGTCACTTCAGCGTTCCCGCAGCTCCACCCAACCCTGCTTCCTCCATTCTCTTGCAGGTGTTCGAGCCCATACTCACCCACATATTGGAGATTCTCCCAGGGAACTTGACCTCTGACTTCTTCTTCCCTGGCTTCTTGTCTTTCATGGAGTTGGATCAGGGGCCCGATCCCCAGGGCTGGGAGGAAAGCCAGCAAGCCGTGGTCCCTCTGGCTCTTACTCAGTAATTACAGGAATGCAAGGGATCTTTTACTCTAAGCAGGACATCTGTGAGCTCCACTGCACTTCAAAATGGCACGGAAGACTTCTTCCCTCAGGAAACTATTCTAAAGTCCAAAGTCAGAGAAGGCAGTAAGTCAGGATGGGGTTAGCAAACCTCCCCCCACCAAGCATACAACACCAAATACTAAAAGTCAGGTTTAAGAAAAATAAACCATACTTAACAAAGCCTAACTTCCTACAATCAACACCCAGAAAGAGGGGATTTAAGCTCCCCACCCCCGCCAGGTCTTGCACCAACTGTCTGAGATTCACAATGTGCAAATACCCCAAGTGACAAGTTTGACTTTTGACACCTGATACCATAAGGCCCGGAGGAAAGAAGCTAGAACGTTTTGTCCTATTGCCCAAATTAAGAGCAGCACAAAGAGGTAGAGAAATACAATGAAAAGGAAAAAGAGATAAATGATTAGTTATAATTCTTTGAATAGTTAGATAAATATTGACTAAGAGTGCTTATGAAAAAGAAGCGTTTGGCTCTGCCTGCAGAGATTAGCTTCCCTCCTCTCCTCCCTCCCCCTACTGTTCAGCAGCTCTGTGCGAGAATCTGGCTCCGTTATTTCTCGCAGTGGGAGCTGCCATCTTAATGACTCAGCGCAGCACTTGCTCAGCGGGGGGCCCTGCCTCAGGTGGCAGATCGGGCCTGGGAGAATTGAGGTCTCATTTAAACTAAGTCAGAAATTTCCCAACTTGTTTTAAAGTGAAATAGATTTGTAAAAATAACAATAATAATTATTTGACAGTGCTTTTAGAGCTCCCAGATCGAAATTTAACCTTTAAAGTAGAATTCATCCTCCCCCCGCTCCACCCCCGAGGAAACTAACTTTCCACAGCTCTGTTAGGCATTTCCAACAGAGTTGAAACCTTTCCCAGCTCAGATAAGTCTTATGGAAGTGAGTCAAACAGCAGCAAAGTAATTTGTTTCCTTGCGTTTTGAATCTTTTAAAAATAGTCATTGTTGTGCACCTATTAGCAATTTATATGCATTTTAAATGCAATTTTATTCATACTTTAAACCTCTAAAAATGTACATAGAGTCTAAATCCCTTCATTTGGGGGAAATTATTAATATTTTTATATATTATTTACATTGTTTTTCAAATTTTTCTCATGTGCCTTTATTTCATTTTTCAAAACTTGGGGTACAATTTACATACAGTGAAGTGTGTATAAGTCATAAGAAAGCTCACTGTCTTCCTCAGCCCGAGGTCCCTGTGGTTGTCTGTTCTGCCCCAGTTTTGTGACGTTCCATCGAGAGCAGCCTTAGCCCGTTCCATGAGGCCTCTGCATGTGGCCTGGGTAAGACTCCTCCTTGTCCTCCAAGGCCTCTGCTATGCGCTCTCCACCACCCCTGAACTAAGACTGGGGGGCATCAGTTCCCACTGTGTCCTGCGTGGATGCAAATTTGTGTTCTCTTCCCCTCCAATTCCTAAGTTGCCAACCTCATCCCACAGTGATATTATCTGGAGGTCAGGCCTTTCGGGAGATCACAAGGGTGCAGTCCTTAGGAGTGGGGTTTGTGCCTTCATAAGAAGGCTAGAACCCAGACACACCGTCACCGTGGTCCTGGATTTCTCAGCTACTGCAACTGTGGGACATAAATTGCTGCTGCTTGTCACCACCCCGGGCTAGGGCACCCTGAAGTAGCCACCAACTAAGGCTTTTCAGCAGAAGGCTGCTGCACCTCTCACACCTTTCACCTCAGGACCTCAGTGAGGCTGGGATCTTCCAACCTTCCCAGTCATCTTCTCATTCGACTCTTCTGCATTCTTTCCTGCAGCAATCCCATGCCTCTTTTCCTAACTCCACGATATTCCTTATCAGCTTCCATGCCACTGTGTTCCATCACAGAGGATTTTTTTGTACCTTATTCATAGAGTTTAGTTTCCTCCCACACATCTGTCATCTTCCTCAAAGACTTAGAATCAGCTCTTCAGACAATTCCTTTATTTATTCCTAAGCATTCTGGGTGGACGTATCTACCCCAAACTGAGGCGTCTGTCTTCCCTTGCCTGGGGACTCTCAGACCTCAGCCCTGGGGTCCAACTCACCAATCATACGGCTCCAGAAAGCAGAATCCCAGAGCTGGAGCTAAAGCTGATCATGGTCACCATGCCCTCTGTGCCTTTCCACTGATTGGGCTGGGGTGCAAAGGCTGCTGCTGTTCTTCCCGCACTCCATTGGATGCTGTTCTAGCTGGGTTCCCCTGTGATGTGCAGAGGATGATGTCTCTTGTAGTGGAGTTGGGCCACCTAACTGCAGTCTAGACAGTGGAACATGAATGGGGAAGAGTTGTGGCCCTCTGCTACTTGCCCCACAGCTACCGCCCATCCCTAACCCCTTATTCCTGCTTTCTTGCTCCTGGGTGAAAATGATAGAGCCTGTCCCTTTCAGTCACCGTACAGAACATGAGCCCTTTTACTCCTGTCTCCTTGTCTGCTCCCCACAACAGAAAAAAATCACACACTGACCACAAATAACAAATGTTTTTACAGAGTGAAACTACTGAAATCTTAAGGTTTGTTTGTCACAGCAGTTAGTTTCATCCTAACAAACACAAATGTGTCAGGAGAAGGAATCCTAAGATGGAACATAGTCAAATAGAGCCCAAGGGACAAACCAGCAAAAACTGAGCCCTCGTGAAAGGAGGCAAACTGGCTGAGGGGACAAAGAGAATTAAAGTTCTCTCTTCTCTGTGGGTAACTTTTTTCTTTTACTGTTTTTCTTCAGAATGTTTCACTCGTGGAACTAGGGCTTCTGTCTGTATGTGTAGTGCCAAGTAGGAGTGAAGGAATGATCCAGAGTCAGGGAAGACCTGTGTGAGGTGAGAGAAGAAATGAAGGACCTCCCTGCACAAACCCAGCCCGCCCTCCCATTTCTGCGGCTGGCAAAATGTGCACATTCCTTTGATGTATATGTCTCCGAGGGACCCGGTAAGCAGCAGGTAGGGAATCTGGAATTCTAGATCCTACTCCTCTGTCCCTCTATCCTAACCAGCAATCTATGTTGCTATGAAAGGGAACATAAGATGTGTTAGAGAGAAAGGACCATGGTTAAGAATGAGACTCCGGAGTTCCCCTGTCTGCTTAAGTGGGAGTGGCAGTAGCGAAGGTGGGCAGTTGGCGGGTCTTCCCTGGTGAAGGGAGCCATGTAGACCTGAGCACAGGAGGAAAGTCGCCTAACTGTCAAACAGGCATTTCTCTGTGTTTACTGTAATGGGTGGCCCTAGTTATGTTGCTGATGAGGGAAATCACTCAAGGAGCAATCTCTCCCCTGATCCATTTCTGTTCTGCCCAGCATTCCTGCAGTCTAGCATCTCTACTTAGAAATATTATCTCTCCATATCTTGCAGAGTCCCTGCGAAGTAGCTACAGCATATCACCTCAGGGAGATCAAAGTGCTTTTGAAGTATTATCTCATTAAATTTCCCCAACTTACAATCCCTACACCATTCAAACCAGACTCTGAATAATAAATACTGTGATTTATTGCAAATCATTTGGAAGGACTGTAAATGGACCTTCAACTTCTCCATCCACCCGAAAGGCACTTTATTAATGTGTGTCCAAGGGATATAATGGCTGTTCTGACACCCACTTGCCCGGGAAGCCCATGATTTACGGTTAGTGGGTATAGATTTCCCAGATTCCTTTATTCCCACCGGACAAAGAAGGCCCAGAATGATGGAACGTTACACTTTTCCTCTCCCACCACCTTCCCACCAGTACATCAGACATGTGGAAATGTTTGCTGCTCTCTAAATGTATCCATTTTCTTCAGGCTTTCAAACCTTTCCCTTTCTCAGAATGTTCCTTCCTGCCCACATGGTCCTGTACTTTGTGATTTATTGTTGATCTTTAAGAACAGGCATAAGTCTTATGTCTTCCATCAAATCTTTTACTACTTCTGGAGGCTGAGTTGCTCTTTCCTGTAATCTTCTGCAGCTTCAAATAGAAGAGCTATCATTTGTACCAGGCTCAAGCTACATGCTGTATACATGTGCCACCATTTAGTTCACACAGTGCCTCGGTGAAATTGGTGATGTAATGAAAATGAATTTTACTGATGATAAAAAAGAAGCTAGAAGAGTTTAGTAAGTCTCCCAATATTCTATTGGTAGCTGAATGAAGGAGCCAAATCATACTTCAAAGCCCATAAGCTACCTACCTCTATAATCTCCTTCCTTCTCTTGCTCCCTTCCTCTCTGTCTCTGTCTGTCTATCTCTCTATCTCTGTGCCTCTCTCTCTCTGTCTCTCTTTCTCTCTATGTATAGTTGGTCTCTCCACTGACCTTGAACTCTAGTGAGAATATGGCTTTTATATCTAATCTAGTAACTACCGTAATATCTGGTATACAGTTAGGACACAGTAAATGTTTGAAGAATGACTGAATTAACAAAATGATGAATACAAAGCTTTATGGCTTTGGAGAAATTTTTATTACATTTTTAAATTTGGGGACTACCAAATTTGCCTTTGGAGATAAGGTTGGGGAAAAACTAATGTTGGGACCCCTGTGGATAAATGAAGATTCTTTCTCCAAGTAGGAAAATCCAGGAGTCATTTACATTGGACTATATACTTGAATGCATAGAATCTTCATTGAGCTTTCCTATAGAATCATTGGAGTGTAAGTATAATATTTGAATTAATTAAATTCACTTCATTCGTTTATTCGGCAAATGTTGATAGAGTATGCCGTATGTGACAAGTGTTCTGCTGACTTTTGAGGACACAACAGTCAGCACAAATAGACGTGGGCCTCTGCTGTCTGCCCACTGGACATCTCTTCTGCCAACAGAACCACTCCTCTCTTGGGAAGATAGCCTTCCCACACAGATTGTGCTTCAGGTAGGGCTAATTTCTACTTCCTGACTTTGACTTTGGGTCAGGTATGACCAGGGCATCCTCTATGTCTGCAGTAAATAATTTAAGGATGGTCATGTGGTTCAAGTTGGATAGATATGAATCAGCAATAGGAATTTTACTGGAATTAGTAAAGAAAAAAAAGTGATACTTCTCTGTGCTGGTGAAATATAGGCCAGGAGCTACTGGGAGAGAATGAAATCAATACAAAGGAAGGCAGAGCTGAATTTTGAGAGAGCAAAGTAGACTGACGGCATGATTTTAGGCCTCAGAAACAGCCACAGAAAAAGTGCTGGATTTCCCATTCAGATGAGCCAACCATTTCCTCTTTCTTCTTAGTTACTTGGAGATGGATTTCTTTCACTTGAAGTGAAATAAGTTCTGAGTAATAATAGCATTGACTCCTGGAAGGAGGATTTTGTAAGTGATGTATTCAAATGTAGAGTGAATGAAGCCCAGCCTGTTATTGGCTGTGAAGTTAGAAAACTCACTTACTTGTCCAAGATGGCAGCTGCTAACAGTGATGTATGGTAGAGAGGACTGGCTACTTTTTACAGCCTTTGGTAATATCCTTGAAACTGGAGCAGGCTGAGTGGGAGGAAAACAGCTTTTCTCAGACAAACCCTGTGTCAGTCAGCAAGTAGTCAAGATGGTCGAGAGGAGTTGTGTAAGTTGGAAGAGCCAGAGCATTGGTATCCTAATTTTGCAATGCCTTCCACTATTCTTTCTTCCGTGGAATACATAAAAAGCTATTCTCTGGGATGCATAGGGAAACAAGGGAAGTTTTGGTCTTTCCTCACCTGCTAGTGCTTGGCCAGCATGTTAGAACAGGAAGGCCTGCTGCCAAGTGATAGAAAGCTTAGACAGTGACTTAGAGTCCAGCATTCCTCATTCTGCCTTTGATGTGATTGAATGGACATCAACCAACAGCTTGGTAAGGTTTAAGAAAGTTGTAGTGTCTACAAAATACAAAATTTGGCAGTGATGATCTGTGACAAAGTGATTAACCTGCGATCTCAAGAGAAAGTGAGCAGCTCAGAGAAGAAAAAAATTCTCAACATCCCTCTTAGCTGTAGCCACAGGGCCATAGGCGAGAGTTTCTGCTAGAAAATTGAACCAGAGGAAGCCAGACTAGAATGAAGTGATGCCCTCCATCATAGGGCAGAGACATTCTAGCTATCCTAACCCATCATGCTGTCATCCCCACGGTACACATTCTAAGCTAGTTACTACTACAGTGTGTTGCTTTTTGATCTCCCTTTGCAAGAGATAGCTTTCTTTTTTTTCCCCGTCTCTCTACCATTGTGTATGTGTATCATACACACCAGAGAAGGACTTAGTAAAGGCCACTTAAGGCTATTTAGCCATGAGTTTCCAGGTGTTAGGAAATTTGTCCATATCAGGCCACAACGCTGGCACAGAAACCTGTCCTTGGAGAGGATGAAGCAAACATAATTAAGATAATACAGGCCCTCAAGTCTGATGGCTTGTGTTGAAATCTCAATTCCCCTTACTTAGTTTCTCTCTGACTTCGAGCAATTTATATCACCCTTCTGTGCCTCAGTTTCTTCATAAGCAAAAACAAGGATAAATCAGTAATGCCTAATTAGTCACATTCTTGTAAGGATTAACTTGGTCAATAAACGCAGGTAAAATCGTTATAGTGGTGACTGCCAAACATTAAGGGGTGAACTGATGGCAGCTGTCCTCATTATTTGTGTAGACTCCCCTTTGAAAGATGTATGAGTGTGTTTTGTTTTTGATGGGATATTTTTGCTGTGTCAGGTGGAGACATTTTGGAAACTATACCTATATATTCTGGGCAGTGGAATAGATTGAACGTGTATTGTATTATTCTGGTAACAGAGTACTTCTTTTCTCTAGGGCCCAGGGAATCATCTTTTTGGTATATGTGGGTCAAGTTGCAATGGCTCTACCCTCACCTTTGATTCTTCTAAGGCAGAGCTGATATAAGTACCATGCAGAGTTGGAAGTAAACGTAGCAAAGCACTATAGTACAGTGGTGAACACAGAGTGGTGTGTCTAAAGTCCCAGGACTCTTCGCGGACTCAGTAACTTAACAATGGTAAGAGAAATAGAAGATTTAGGGACTCCTCTTCTCACCTCATTTGCCTCTTGGCTTCTGATTGATCTTTTATTTTCTGGCGCTGAGTTCTTGGTAAATCCTAAAGTAGATTTTTCACTCTGTTTCCCCTTGTCCTGCTCTTCCAGTACTGAACTACATCTCCAGCTATTTTATTGTTTTACTTTGAGAAAATATCTCTCTAGGGCAGTTTGTTGCCCAGGCTAGCGTGGGGAAGGGGGAAGGGGAGAGTGTTAAACAGGTCTCTGCAAGACTAATGCAGTCTAACGGTTGCATTCTTGTTGCTACAAGGTTCTCAATCCTTCTGTGTCTTTGTTCAGTCTGGGCCCCTGCCCACAATGTCTTCCCTCCTCTCCTTCCTCTGTGAGAGCCTAATTCACTTTTAAACCGCAAACTCAACTCATCCTTTCTCTTCTCTTTGACCTCCTGCACCATACTTTGTCATGGCAAATGCGATTATTTTTACTCTTTCAAATCTCTAGAATCAGAATCAGTTTACTGCTACCCATGGGTGGGGGAATCTTACCTTTCTGATTTGTTTCTGCAAATAAAGTTTTATTGGAACACAGCCATATCTTTCATTTCTGCCTCACCCATGACTGCTTTCAGGCTACAGCAGCAATGTTGAGTAATTATAACAGAGACTCTGTGGCCCATGAAGCCTAGAATATCTGCTGTCTGGACCAGTACAGGAGAAGCTTGCCAGCTTTTGCTGTAGATCATTGGTGGTACTTAGGAGCTTGTTGGGAATTTAGACTCATGAATCAGACACAGTAGTTTAGCAGATCCCAGGTAATTTCTATACACATTGAAAAGTGCTTCTCTGAAATCTGCTTAGGGCGAGCAGGAACCCTTGACCCAGAGTCACTGCACCTAGCCCAGTGCTAGGTGTGTGTGAAGTCTCTAGCTGATTGGCTGCTGCTGCTGAAATAGAAAGTCTATGGCCTCAATATCTTTCTTAATGTGTGGTTCCAGGCCCCACAGCACCTACCTCACCCAGGACTTGTTTGGAAAAGAAGTGCCTTTTCTAGGCCCCAATTCAGACCAACTGAGCCAGAATCTAACGGGGCTCAGCCATTTGTCATTAATGAGCTCTCCAAGTGATTCAAACGCAGGTTGTGCACAGGGCCCAAATCCAAAGATCCTACTTAATTAGATAGGGTAAGAGCTTGTCACTGATATATTTTTTAATGTTCCATGTAATTCTAATTTGTAGCTAGGATTGAGAGCCTCAGTTGTTATTTATTTATTTATTTATAAGTACATGTTTTTTTTTTTTTAGGTGTGCTCTTGCTATTTGCCCATGCTAGCTTTGAACTCACAGTCTCCTTACCTCAGCCTCCTGTGTAGCTAGGATTATAGGAATGTGCCACCATCCTCAGCTGAGAATCTCAGTATTTATTTGAACACAGACCATGTGCCAGATACTGATCTAGGTTCAGAGTGTGGAGACATCTATATCAACAGCTACATAAATAAGACAAAGTTCTTACTACTGAAACAATGATCAGCTAATAGGGAAATAGCCATGTAAATAAAAAAATTCCAGTGTAACGACTTATGACAAAGTGGAGGAAATGTTTTGCTGAACCTCAAAGGATTGGTAGAACTTTCTAAGGGCATTTTAGGCAGAGGAAATAGCATATACAAAGGCCTTGGGGCAGAGAGCAGGGCCACATGAAATTGCTGAACCAGGAGACTGCAAGAAGCTTGGTGTAAATTAAGTATCATAAACAAGGCACCAATATGGAATCTAAATGGAAAGGTTGCCCCAGGAGGTCCAGATCTCATGAGAAAAATCTGAAGAGATGGATTTGAACAGTATTTACTTTGCCAAACCTTTGTGCCAAGATTGGCCAGACTATTATCATCTCAATGCCTTGTGGGCAGCAGCCACAGGTAGAGACAGTCAGGTGCTAATACAATACTCTGGCTGAAGGAGTAATAGCTGGAGTTCCCTGCAGGCTCCACATAAGCCTGGTGGTCTGTTCTCTGTGCAGAGAAAGCAGATTTCAACACTTGGAACTGGCAAATCTACCTCCCTGGGGGCACACCCACAGACATGCATAGGCTGAGGGGAGATGGCCTGACTCTCCCTCAGAATAAAGTCCCCACCCATGCCTGGAGGCTTTCTCTCTGGCACACTGGTGAGGCTGGTGGAGGTTGCTCTACTCTTGCAGGCAGGAGCCAGCATGGCAACACATAGCTGCTAACTTTCTTCCCCCGTCATGTTAAGCTGGAACATTTTGCACTTTTCTTCTCCAACTCTTTCAAAGCAAGTCATTTTCCTCCTCTGGAAGGATGCCCATTGTTCACTTGACATTAAAGATAGGTCTTCACTGTTTTCTCTTAAGGCAGCAATTGGTGAAGTTAAGCTGTATTATGTGGACTTGTCAGAAGGATACGACGTTATACAAAGGAATGATGTGAAACAAAAATTGCTCTCTTCAACTCCCCCAACCTCTCCTGCTTACAGAATGGCTTGCCATTTTTCTGTTCTTGCGTGATCTCGGCCTGGCTGGGAATTGGGGTGATGGCAGGGAGAGGCTAAGTTTATGGTTCTCTGCTGACTGCCTCTCCAGCTGTGGGGAAAGCAAGGGGTTCTGGGAATTGTTAGTGAACATTTGAGGAGCAGGGAGGGCAGGGCTGGGGGACAAGGAAAATCTTTCTCATTGTATTTTTCTTGGGAATTGTTTAGGAATACTTACTTCAGACACAGAGCTGGAGGATGATTGGATAATGTTAGAGAGCTAAAGGTCTCTTCTTTCCCATGGTGAATTCGCAGTTTATTCCCCAGTGACTTTTATTCAGGATGACACGTGATGGCGTGTGTCATCTTTCACTACTGAAATGTCGTTCTATGTAAATTCTGAGCAGAAGGTCTAGACACCAAAGCCAGTTTCTTCTTCATTCATGAATTAGATTGGGCTGTATGCTCTGGTCCCCTTTCTGTCATTCATTAAATACTTGAGCATGGGTAAATATCCAATGTCTCAATTTCCTTGTCTGTAAAATGGAAATAAGTATTAGAGTTTCCAGTAGAATTATTGTATGGGCTAAAAAAAAACCACCCCACAATACCTATAATTAATATGGTGCTTGGCAGTCTAAGTTCTCGATAAATGTTTAATGTATATTATTATTTTTAATCATTATTAGTCTGCAGAAATTAATTAAGTGTCATTGGTACTGTCTTAGGCACTGGAGAAAGGAAGGGGAGCAAGGCAGGAAGTTGCATGGATGGGAGAAACAGACAGACAGTGATGGCTGAGGATTGGGGATGAAGCTGAGGCTGCTGCAGCAGGTTGAGGGGGCGCCTTTCCAACCCAGTGGTCAGAGAGGACTGCAGGAGGAGGTGGCTCCTCGGGGTGACTTCAAGGTAACATTGGATAGAAAGATAGTGTCCGTAAGTGCAGGCGTCAGCAAAGGGTCTTCCTGTCAGAGGAAATCATATGGGCAAAGATATGAGGACCCTAAAGCTTCCGAAGAATTGTGTACAGCTCTAGGCACCTAGAACATAGACGGGATTGTTCAATTGCAGAGGATATTTTGGATAGGAAAGTCTGGCTCCCAGGAAGCTTTAGGCTGCAGATGAAGGCTTGGATTTTATCTTCAAGCCAGAAGGGAAACACTCAGGGGTATTCATGTGGCATGACCTGACTGATTGGCTTCTGGGAGGAGAGAGGGTTGAGGGATGTTGTAGTCACTTTCTTTTTTTTTTTTTTTTTAATCACTGGACACAGTACCCGACGTCTATGATTTAAAGGAGAGCTTTATTTTAACTCACAGGATTGACCCATGGTGGGCTGGTTCCAAGGCAGAAATAGGGTGATGGCAGGGGGACATAGTGGAGGACAAAGTGCTCAATCCATGGCATCCAGACAGCAGAAAGGGGTAGGAGGAGCCCAAGAGGGAGATATATCCTTCCAGGTCATGCTTTGGTGACCCACCTCTGACCAGCCCCACCTCCTAACAGCATGTTGAGCTCTGCACCCATGATCCAATAACAGTCCAAAAGTCCCACCTGTGAACACATAAGCCTTTTGGGGGACATTCTAGATCTCAGCCATAACAGGAAAAAAGCCTGAGCAGGAAGACTTTGCCAGAATCCATCAGGACACTGAACAAGGGAAGAGCTGGGGTAGTGGCTCTTCTATATGGGGACCAGAGGGTCCTTCTGGGAGACTCAAAAGTTAGAATTTCTTAAATTTGGTAATAATTAAACACAGGGGAGTTGGGGATGTATGCCCCATATACACCACCGAGTTTCTGCCTTTATTGATACCTTAATCACCCTTTTCAGACATGGGGCGCCGGAGGAGCAGGTGAGATGGAGATGATCTTCTCCATTATGAGGGTGCCGTGCTGGTGGTGCCAGATGAGCATGATCATGAGGCATCTAGCTTTCCCTACTCGGGGCTCAAGGAGCTCAGGGCAGGTGATGTGCACTATGTGTACCCATAAGGCCATAGGCGGGATGAGGGCACCCAGGTCAAGTAAGATAGCAAAAGATGGCTGAACACAATGTCTTGGGAATAGCCAGATTCAAGGGTAGAGCAGTCAGTTAGAAGACTTAGTTGAGAAGTGCCCAGAGTGATAAAAGGAAAACAGAGGTTGTGGAGAGTTTCATAGAGTGTTTGAGGGTACTGGTAGCCCTGCAGGAGCAATCAAGATGAGTGTGTAAAGGTGGCCCCCAGATTTACAAGCAGAGGAGGATGTGGGTGATGGAAGTAAGGACAGCACCGTTTGTGGTGAAGAAAAGAAGTTAAGGATAGAAGATAGAAATGCACAAATCTGGGGTTGCCATTGGAGACCTTGGAGGTAGAAATGTGCTTTTCCAACCTGGCTGGGTCCAGGAAGTGCCGGGGAGGGAAGGAGAGGGTGTTCATCAGATCTGCTGAACCAGATTCTTTGTTGGTGAAGCCTGAGAATCTGCACTTTGATAAACCTCTCTCCGTGATTGTGGGTCAAGAATTTTGGCATTGTGAGAAGAATTTTGGCATTGTGGGCTTGGCATTAGGAGCAGAGAGTCCAGGTCCAGCCTTAGCTCAGGTAAGTAGGATATGAGTTTGACTCCCTATCTTCCACCTGCCATCTTTGTGACTGGGGTAAGTTACTGACTGCTTCCGGTCCCAGCCTTCTGTTTTGTAAGACAGGGAGAGTAGTAATTGCCTGAGGTTTAGGTACTGGTGAGAAAATGCACAAGTGAAGGCACTCATTGTCGCTTTTAACAAAGTATTTAGCTACATGACCTAGGGAAAATTTCACAGCTTTTCTGAATTCTCATTTGTAGAATAAAAGTGGCAGTTTCTTACTGAGCAGCAATGGGGGGACCAAAGCCATCATACTAATGGCCACCATCTCTGCAAGTTAGGTGCTCCATGAATCTCAATTTTGTGTCTTAGTGCAGAAGTCTACACTCAGAGATGGTCGCCAGGTGAGATAGCTGACTCCAGGGATGATTCAAATATGCCATTCTGCTAAAACCTAAGGACACATCCCAGGTTACAGGACAAATTCTAGTTTCTTGGGAGATAGGCAGCCCAAGGACAAGGTCTTCCATGTGTCCTAATCCCTTAAGAAATAAGGAGGAGCCAGGCATGGTGGCGAGCGCCTGTAATCCCAGCGCTAGGGAGGGTGAGGCAGGAGGGTCGCTGTAAGTTCAAGACTAGCCTGAGCTACATAGTGAGTTCCAGATCAGTCTCAACTACATAGTGAGACCCTGTCTCAGAAAAACCAAAAAAAAAAGAAAGAAAGAAACAAGGAGGTAAAAGGCTCAGAATTGAGTTGTTCACACTAGAAGGAGAAAAGTAGTCAAATGCCCAAGATCAATGCTTCAGCTTTTGCATAGTTCAGGCCTCAGAGGTACATGAAGTGCTCAGATTTTCAGCTTACTCTGCCCAAGCCCAGTTGGAGAGAGGAAGGAGACAGAGAGAAGGATGGACAGTGGTAGGTACCACGGGCCTGATTTCTGCCTTCTAGTTGCTCTGTGGACACTCAGTCACCAGGCCTGCATTCCTATTCCATGATGCTCATCTGCTATTCTGGTTAGGGCTGAAGTTGGAAGATTGGGCCTGTAATGGAGCTGAGCTCCAGATGACAGTATGACAGTAAATAGCGTCCACTCTGCACTCTAACATTTATAAAGATCTCACACTTGACTCGGGCCATTTGATCCTTACAGCTGCATGGTTCCCAATTTGTGCCCATTTTAAACATGAGGAAACAGCTGCCTTGTGAGATTTACCCAAACCTTGGGATTGGTATATGGCAGGGCCTGGATGCAAATCCAAATGCATCTCGATCCAAAGTCAGGGTTGTTTTCACTGGCCCAGGGACTGCTTTAAAAATGATAATCAAAAGCTGGGAGTGGTAGGACACACTGTAATTTCAGCAGTCTGGGAGGCTGAGTCAGGAGGCTTGGAAGTTTGAGCCCAGTCTGGATAATTTAGTGACATAGGAAGACCTTGTCTCAAAATAAAATAGAAAGAAAGAGGAAGGAAGAAAGGAAGGAAGGAAGGAAGGAAGGAAGGAAGGAAGGAAGGAAGGAAGGAAGGGCTGGGGATAGAGCTTAATATGGAAGCCCTAGGTTCAATCCCAAACACTCCAACTCCCCACAAAGTAGCTCAGATTTCCAGAGAAGGGACTAACATCCTTTTCAAGATTTGGCCCTAGCCTTGCTTTATGGACTGTGGCAAGTCACTTAACTGCTTGAGTTAACAACACTGACAAGCAGCATTTGGAACACAGAATCTCAAAGACCCCTTCCCACTTGACTGACCGTGTTAATTCTGCAGATACCCTGGGTCACTGTCCGTGCCAGCCTTCACTTCTGAAGGGTTTACCTCCCAAGCGACCCTCTAGACTCACCCTGACCCCAGAGAACATTCCTAGTCAGAGAGCAGCTCTTTACTCCTACCCAGAAGCCACAACACCTGTCTGAGAAGAAAGAAGCTTGCGTGAGAGGGGAGAATTCACAGACATCAGTAGGGTGGTGCTGTCCTCTTGGCCAAGTCCCTGAAGCTAATCCACTTGCTCCCCAAGCATTGTTCCCTCACTTTCTTGGATTTCATTCCTGGGGCCCTTCTTGTATCGCCTCTGCAGATAGGTACAGGCTGGATAAATGTCCCCTACCCTTTTGACTTGCTTGTGCCTATTATACCTACAAATGCCTGTGTTCTTCCATTTTGTGAAAGGAATTAACAGAATTACTCATTCCTCCATGGCTCTGTCTACCAGAGCTCTGCTGAGTGGGATTTTCCTTTCTCAGAGAAGTTATTATTTACTCCTGGACATCAGTTTTTTCTTGGGAAATCAACTTTGGTTTTTGCAATTTACAGCTGCAGAAAATACAAATGAAAATTTTAAAAATAGGCAAAACTCTCCTCTTTTAGAGCACACCCAGTATTATGGTTTGCACTAGAAGTTCCACCAAAGTCTCATGTAATAAATCATAGGTGCTGCTTTGGGGATGTGGCTGGATCATAGGTATTTGATGCTGTCTTTGTGTGTGGTACTGAATTAGCCCACTGATTGGCATAATATAGTTCTGGGTGTGGTTAAAGGGAAGGTCCACCCTGGTTGTGGGTTGCACCAACCAATAGGCTTTAGCCTCAGTATAATAAAAGGGAAAGGGAGGCTCAATGCTGCTGCTTTGCTGCCTCCTTCCTGCCATGTCATGGACTCTTTCTTCCCTGCTATGCCCCTCTGTCATGCTGCCCTGTCTTGGAATCAGTGGACTATGAACTGATTTCTCTGTAAACTGTGATCTAAAAGAAACCTTTTTTCTTTAACTTGTGGGTGTTGGATATTTTGCCCCAGCAATGAGAAAGTAACTAAGGCGTCTTGTCAGGCTTTTGGCCCGGAAGAAATACAAGGGCTAATTCTCTGCATTTCATAAGCAGGTCTTCCACGCTTAGGGGCTAAGTTTTGCCATGTTCTGCCAAACAGGAGGAAAGCTAGACTTCCCCAAGGACCTGTACCTTCATCTAGAGATCTCTTCCTTTAATTTCCTTTGACTTTTTGGCTCAATATGCAGATTTTAAAAAGGGGCCTAAGGAACAAGGTCTCTTCAGCAACACATGGATTAGGCTGGAATTAGGCCACTGCTGTCAGTTTTATTCGGTGATCCCAGTTGGGTCTCCAAATTATACCTGTAATTTGGTGCACTCTGTGTATTGCAATCTGTCAGAGAAATACTATAATTATTTTTTAAGTGACAAAGTTTTAAGGAATAGCTAAATAAATGTAGCTAAATTTAGAGCAATATTGCTGTACAATGGAATGTGGCAGGAGGCAAAGAAATGATCTGTGGCTGGAGGAAGGAGAATTTTGTTACTATCCAAAAGGTGGCAGCAAAATTTACCTCAATTAACTGAACAAGAAGCCCAGCCTCCTCTGCCAGCTTGCCCAGGAGCCCTGGCAAACATTGTTTTCCTTTTCTGCCAGAATTCTAGGCCTCCCTCACCAAGCTGTCCCTGGCTCCATCTGCTGCTCCTGTCTGAAGCTGATCCCTTTGCCCTCGCCACCTCCTGCCTCCTCCCCAAGAGGCTCAGGCTCAGCATTCCAGAAGGAGAAGGGTCAGGAGTTCACACCTCCAAGAAATCTCAGCACAGATCCACACCTACCAGGAAGCCCAGAGAGAAAAGCCAAAGATCTGTCTCTGCTCTGTACAACTCCATGGAAAATGAGAGATTTTTCTATAAGCCCAAGACAGACAGTAAGATCTTGGGAGAAATGTGATCCATACCACATTGAACTATTCACCCAAGCTTTTTAATGTTGAAAATATACTCTGTGTTAGATGGTTGTAAATGACGTAGGTGAATGAATAGATTAATTAATCAAATATTTATTTGGCTTTTACTAGGTGCCATATACTCTTCTGGATTCTGGATTTATAGCAGTGAACAAAGGAGAAGTCTTTGCCTGCCTGTCACCAATGTTCTAATGGGGGTAGAGCAATGAATAAGATAAATGGGAAAAATGCGTGCTTGATGTGAGCTTAGCCACACTAAGGAGAAAGATCAAGCAGAGCAGAGTTTGAGTGACAGAAGAGGCTGTCTCGGCATTAGAGAGGGTGGCCAAGGCTTCTTATGAGTCAGGAGTTGGAGGGAATAGGAGGCATCCCAGAGCCCCATGGAGGATAAGGTAGGAATAAATGAAAAGACCCTGGGAGGAAAGTGTTAAAAGGGCTGTTATAGAGGCAGGGTGAATCCTGCAGGTTCATGCTTGAGAGGGTCAGAAGGACTGGAAAAAGAGACTTATTTAGAAAAATGATGACTATGCTAATTTCACTGTGTATTTGTTTCAACCAGGGATCAGCAAGCCATGAGTTTTTGTATAGCCCATGAGCTAACATTGGTTTTGTATTTTTAAATGGTTGGGGGGAAAAATCAAAGGATTATTGTGTGACACATGGAAATGATATGAAATTGAAACTTCAGAATCCATAAATAAAGTTTTATCGGAACAAAGCCATACTCATTAATTTATATATTTTCTAAGATTCCTTTTTGTGCTACAATGGCAGTTAAGTAGTTGTGATAGAAAACATATGGCCTGCAAAGTCTAAAATATTTACTATTAGGCCTTTTACAAAAAACATTCCCTAACACTTGGTCTGGCAATATGAGAGGGGGCTTGGGCCTTGGCTTTGGGATTAGGAGCCCCTGATTCCAGCTTCAGTAGGGCCACCTCTTGGTGGTTCTATGACTTTGGACAAAGGAACTATGTACTTTGAGTGTTTTCTATTTCTAGGATAGAGATAAATGTACCTATCTTTTTAGAATAGCTGTGAGAATTAAATGATAGAAAGCACCTAACAAGTGCTTGATATTCTTGGCCATTATAATTATTACATGTATAAGGGCTGATCAAAAAATATGGTGTGTATTTAAAAAAATGTTACTGTAAAAGACACGCTGCCATTAGTCCCCCTCAGAATACTCCCCCTTGCTCTGAACACACATATCCCATAATTCTTGTCAGTTTCTGAAGCAGTTCTGGAAGTCCTCTTTTGTGAATGTATTGATGAAGTTATGATGAAAAATGCAGGGAATGCTGCTGCTGAGTACCATCCAGCAGAAAAGGGAGCTCAGAAGACATTGCGGCATGTCTTCATCAGATCTTAAACTGTGCAACTTCTGGCTCTTTCCCAGAGTCAAAATGACTATTAAAGGTAAACATTTGGAATGGATCCAGGACATCAAGGAAGCCATGACAGCACAACTAAAGACACTCATGAAAGGAGAATTCTAAAACTGCTTTAAAAAATGTCCAGAAGGATGGCATAAGTGTGTTGGAAACCAGAGGGAGTAATTTTTTTCTCTTATTGAGTTTATTGGTACATTTTAGGTAGACAGTACAGTTACATTCATCATTGGGATCTTGTACCTTTACATGACAGGTCTTGGTTCTCATTTTTTCCCCTTACCCCTGCCCTTCCTTCACCCAAAGGGAGTATTTTGAGAGGGATTAATGGCAATGTCTCTTTGACTGTAATGCATTTTTAAACATTTAAATATTCATCATATTTTTATCATATGTATTGTAGTAGAAAAGTATGAGGTTAAGATGAATGTCACTTGGCAAAGCGAGGGATGTTTGTGTCCATTAAAACTCAGATGTTGAAGCCCTAACACCCAAGGTGATGGTATTTAGAATTGGGGCCTTTGGGAGGAAATTGGATTTAGGTACAGTCATGAGGACAGAGTCCTCTTGAAGGTATTAGTGCCCTTGAAAGCAGAGAGCAGAGCTCTTTCTCTGTCTTTCCCCCCATTCCCTCAGCAATTATTTTCTTTCTCTCTCCATCATTCCCAGACACAGAAAAAGCAGCCACCTACAAATAAGGAAGCGAAGCCTCACCAGGACCTAACACTGTTAACATCCTGATCTTGGACTTCCAGCTGCCAGCACTGTGAGAAATAAATGTGCATTGTTTAAGCCACCCAGACAATACGGTTTTGCCAATGCAGCCTGCACTAACTAATGCAAGTGAGGTATATTAAGCAATTTCTCATTGCTGGGACAAAGTTCCTGAGAACTGCAATTTAAAGGTGAAAAAGTTTATTTTGGCTCATGGTTTCAGTGTGTTCAGTCCATGGTAGACTGGCTCCAAAGTGGAAATGACATGGCAAAAAAGTTTGCTGGAGGATAGCTGCTCATGCCATGACATCCAGAAAGCAGAGAAAGAAGGGAGGGACTGGGGGCAAGGATACATCCTTCCAAGTCACTCAGAGTCACCCTCCTTTGATCAGACCCTATCTTTGAACTTTAGATGTTAATCCTAATAGGAGCAGCAACTTTCTTCACCTGGAGAAGCCAGAGAAGTGGGCACTAAGATAACTCCTAGATAATGAATACGATTTCCTATGTGGGGAAGGTAGGAGAGGACAAGACATACACAAAGGAAATGGCGATACGAGTGAGCATGGGATATCTGGTGACAAAGAAAATACTCTCATCCTATGTAGCACAGACACAGCAGTGATGGACGTGGAAGGAAAGATAGAATTAGGTACAGCTGAGGCTGAGATGCACATTGTGAAAAGCCATCTATCCCAATCTTGGGGTAGCTGATGTGTTAAGTTTTGTCCATTTGTTATGTGAAATATTCTGTTCTCCTCTTACAACAAGGTGTGAGATGCTTACCAAAAAGCCTGACTCCTCCATGTTCTTTCATGGTCCTGGGTCAGCAGATAGTTCCTGAGCTTCTCTGTAGCCAGCAGCCTCTTAATCATGGAGATGAACGTGGTAAATAAGAAAGACATTACCTTGATGCAAAGGTGTAAAGAGTGTTAGGAGAAATAAGGAAAGTTTTAAAGGAAAAAAACAAAGTGGAAAAAATATATATACAGTCTAACACAATAAGATCTTCAAGATTTTTTGCAATGGAGATTGGAAAATGTTTGAAGGGTTTTTAAATATTGCAGTGATGTTATCTGATGTGAATTGTAAAGAGATGACTCTGGCTTCTGTGACCCAGAGGGAGTTTAAACAGAAGAAGCTGTGACTGTGGTCCACGGAAGACAGAGTTGTAGTTTAGATCAAGGAAGTGATCAAGGAAATGAAGAAATGGGCCAAGAGAGGAAAAGCAGTAGAAAGAAGAAACAGAGGGTTCAGTAGCTGGGTGTAGAGTGTGAAGGAGAACATACAGTTGATGAGCAGAGATCTTTCTGTGCAGCTGCAAGGATGGGACGCCATGTATGGAGATGCAAGAGGAGGAAAGAGACAGGCACAGGGGAACGGGGAAGAGTGGTGGTCATAGTTCAGGACTGGGCATAGGGAGCTGGAGATACTTGTGGGATAATAGGGGCTGACTTCAGGTGTTTGCTACCTCAGTCTAATGTTCAGATCTCATTTGGTGCTAAAAGCCAGGAGATAGTTAATAAATCGATGGTGACTGACAGCCTAGAGTTGCTGAGATCACCAAGGGAAAGATCCTATTTTCCTGCATGCTAGCCACCCCACTTGGGCATGGAATTAAATCCTGCATAATATTCTGCCTCTACAACACACATGCGCATGTACAGACACACACACACACATGCGCACACACACACACACACACACACTTCTATGGCTGATGGCTCGAATGGCATGTGTCTGGCCCGGATTGTGCACAGTTTTACAGGAAGTTGCCAACACAATGAACCATCTGAAGCCTCTAATGAAGCAATTACAGTATGTGGAAGGAGCGATCAATCAACTGTAAACTCAGTGGTGAGAATTTTACAGATAGAGAGTAGCTAACAGGCTGGCTGTGGTTAAGTCACAGAGAGAAACTTGATTCCTTCTTGTAGTTGAAGTGTATATACTGTGGGAAACTCCCTGCCCATCTACTGACACACAAAGGAAGCGTTTGTGGCACAAGACTGTCAACCATCCACCAGTTAGTGCTGCTCTTAAACGCTGTGTCCTGGAATCACAAAGAATATGTCTACATTTTGGGAAGTCACGCTTCATAAAGACTTTTTGAGCCCAGTGGGATCCTCACAGTGAAATAATTTAGCATTCTGCCTCGTCATTTGGTTCTAGAATCCAGAGCAGAGCTAAGGGTGATGCCCAGTCTATGGCAATGATGCTAGCATTGTGATTTCCATTGCTTCGTAACATTCTGTACATGTCACGGCCTCTAATTCTTACAACAAGGGTCCAGAATGGGTATTATTAGGTTCCATTTACAATGAGGAGAGAGACACAGGTCTAAGTAATCTTTTGGATGTCATAGAGCCCCATTGGTAAAGCTGCTGGGTCATCCCTCAACCGTCTGACTTCAGAGTGTGTCCTGCGACCTGCCACCTTCCCTGTAGCCGGCCACCTCCAGTCTGTGCGTCACCACTTTGCATCGCTTTGCCTCAGATAGTTGTTCCCTCCATCTCTGAGATACTAGAAGACTCTTGCTGCTATCGCCACCCCTTGTCCTAGGCTCACCCTAGAGCCAGTCGTACATAGGAGATACAGGTCATTGTCAGAGAGCAGTCATGCCCACTTCCTTATTCTCCCCTCTGCTGTCAGTGCTTCCAGTTTCTTCAGCCTTGCCCCACAGTAGGACATCCTGCTATCACTCTCTCCTCCACAGCTTCCTCACCAGAAGCATAACCTCCCACGGTGAAAGCTAAAAGGGCCAGAGCTTCACTCCCTAGAAATGAATACTGAGAAGTAGATTTTCAAGTTAGAGAATTTAGGGGACTGGAACAACCGAGAGATGTGCAAGGTGTTGAAGAAGCATCTGGATCCTGACCCAGCTGGTGTAAACACTCTGGAGCCTCAGTCTAGAGCCTCTGTGTCTCTTTGGGACACAGAGAAGTTAAATGATAAAGGGATGATATTATTTTTCTCAGTGTTGTTGAAGATGGGAGCTGCTATTTCTCAGACTTTTTTAAAAATTAAGTTTATTGGTACTTTTTAGGTATACAAGACAGTTACATTCATCATTGGAATCTTGTACCTTTACATGATGTATCTTGGTTCTTATTTTCCCCCCATTCCCTTACCCTCTCTTTACCCTCTCCACCCTTCCCTATTTACAAAGACTTTGCTTCCATTTTTTCCCTTTCTCATATTTTTTCTTTTCCTTTGTTTCCTTTCCCCTATTCTTCCCACTTCCCCTACTCCTTTAGCCCTTTTCCTCCTATTTCACATTATCAGTTATACAATTTGAACTTTATTCACTTTTACTTTTTCACACCAGAGAAACTATTTGGTATTTACACGTGTGTCTTATTTAGTTCGCTTAAGAGTATGGCCTGAATATGCATCCATTTTCCTGTGAATGACTATAGTTTCTCATTCTTTATGGGTGAGTACTACTCCATTTCATGGAAAAACCACATGTTCTTTATCCAGTCACCAGTCTATGGGCAACTGGGCTGTTTCTAAATTTTAGTTATTATAAACTGTGCCACTATAAACTTGGGTGTGCATATATCACTTCACAGACTTTTATTTACTTCATGAAGTGTGAGGTATGAAGTTCCCAAATGAATTATGTAAGCAAAAGTGCGCTGATATCCAAATGTCTACGAATGTTTCCAATGCTCTGTCTCCCCACAACCTACCCTAGCACTGATATTTATGTCATATATTGATTGCTCTTTGACTCATCACTTGTTATGTAAAGGAAAACTACTATTTCAGTTGCAATATTTGTCTCAAGAAAGATATCTCATCTTTAGGAGAGATTATTCTATTAATTCTTTAGCGCATTTTTCAAGAAGTTGACAATTCTGAAAACCAAACTTATGGGATTAAGATGAAGGAAAAAGCATCTACCCAGGGTCTGTGGAACAGGCCACAAGTGTGAGGTGTTTTGGAATATCTGCTGTGGTTAAGGGAGGAAGTTTGGAGAGCCTTGAGTTGTAAGTAGTTTGCCATTCTGTAAAGCAGAGATTCTCAAGCTTGTGCAGGTGGAAGAATTACCTGGAATGTGTGATAAAAATGCAATTGTATCAAGTATCTCTACATTTCCAAAGCATGCTTTGTTCCGTTGTTCTTTTGAATGTGCGGTTCTCTGTCTGGAGCACCTGGCCCTCTGTTATGTGAGAGGCCTCAGCTCAAATGTTACTTTGTTGAATCACAGCCCTGGGTCTAGAGGTACAGTCTGCAGCATCAGACCAGGGAGCCAGGACCCTCTCTTTCCCTGCATCGCAATACCCAGGCTCACAGGAAGACCCTCTGGTTCCTTTTTTTTTGGTCATATCTGCTATGTCCTTGAAATCCATCATTGAAGAGTGTGACACAGTTGGCCAGGCCCTGTCCATGTGATATCCCTTAGTCAATGGAGGAACACTGTGTGTTTGGAAGAGGGAGTAGTTTCCGGCAACTTCAACAACATGGGAGACAGTTTGCAAACAGACTGAGAGAGGAGACCCAGAAAATGCAAGAGTCCATATGACCCCTGTAAATAGGTGAGGGTCTTTTCTTTCCTTGCTCTTTTTCTTTCTTGTCTTTCTGTCTTCCAGAATTCTTTGTACATACTTCTATTATACTGTTCTCCACATTATATTATATTTTGTTTACAGATCTGAATTCCTCTCCTGGGCCCTTCCAAGACAGTGAATTTACAAACTTCAGAAGCCATATCATATCTTCCTGTGTGTTCTTAGTACTCAACATAGTGACCCAGTCATTGTGGAGCAAATAAACAAATGAAAGGGGATATATAAGAAAACATAGAGCCAGAATGAAGCATTATATTGTATTTTTCCTGTCACTGGGAAATCATCATCAAATGGTGGAGTTTATTGACATAAAACCTTGAAGGATAGGCCAAAAATGTTTAATTTTCATTCTCCCTAGGATTTCCTTTAACAAATGCAAGCAACACCTGGGAATGAGAGACCTGCCACCACGTCACTTGATTTCAAACAGGAAACCCTAGGCACATTCCCTTGCCCACAATTAGCCAGGTGGAGCCCAGACAAGTTAATATTAACAGCTCATCTTGATGCCCACACTGTCCCCGGAATCTGACAAAGGTGTCTTCCCTTTAATCCTCTGTGGCAGGACAGATGGCACTTACAACCCAACTAGCACCAGGGACATGTTTTTCCTGCCACCACTTAAGATGCATTTTCTCCACTGTGTCCCTCACTGGCACCTGGAGGACCCAGTAACCTCACCAGGAGCACCTTTTCTCTTATCCATTGGGCCACTCTGCTGCAGAGCCACAGTGCTGCAAGGAAGAAAATCGAGAGCTTCATCTGAACTGGATGGAAGATTTCTGGTGTGTTAATGGGACACCCAGCAAATTCTTTTTCATTGTTTTTTCTGCCAGTTGACAACAACTGTGAACTTACTGTGTACCAATAGACATTAGAAGGGAGATAGATGATAAATGAGAGTCTACCCATGAGGGATTCATAGTCGGTAGGAGAGACAGATTAGCAGTTAAAATTAAATTAATTAAAAATCACTCTGAGATGCCCTAAGAAGAAACACTTTGAGGTAGTGATGAGCACAGAAAGGAAGGCTCACTAATTCCAAGGAAGGGCCAAAATAAAACCTCAGTCACAGAGAGACCGCGTGTGTTAGTCTATTTTTGTATAAAAATATAACTCACATTTTTATGGTGCAGTATGGTTTACACATTTACACATATTTATTATATTTATTATATTATATTAATTCCCTACCACCTCTGTGTAGAGATTATTCTTCTTTATTCATAGGTGTAGGAATTAAGGCTCAGAGAAATAGGCTAAATGATTTGCTTAAAATGACCTCTCCTCCCAAAAAAGTAATTTTTGGATTTCAGGGTTTACCTTGAATGGATTCTGAATTGAGCAGTGTTCTTAGCCACAAGCAAAAGGTAACAAAATAAAACAGAAATCCCTGTAGCTCTAGGCATGGAGCCTCTGTACGCGGGAAGACCAACATCAAACCAGCCCTAGTGGTGGTCTGGAGAAGGCCAAGTGAGCCTTCCTTGGACACTAGAGACCACAAAACCAGTGGCAGGCCTGGCACTGTCTCTTGAACTGAAGCCGAGATGCTTCCAGAAATTAATGGAGTTGCCCCACCTCTTGGTGGCTGGAACCTTGGTAACCCCTGCTTGTGGGTCCTTCACTTCTGGGAGAGGCTGGAGCTCAAGCACAGCTGGACAGAATCTCTATCAGGTCCCTAAATGCAGGAAAGGCAAATGCCTGGCATTCTCAGTTGCTTTTGTAGGTAACGGATTCAATATCACAAGTTCGGAAATTCCGGGCAGAAGGAGGTTTAGAAGCCAGGTGACAACACTTTACATTTTCCTCAGCATTACCTCTCAGTAGTGCTGATTTCCCTGCTTAACACTCTATTTGGCTCAGTTTCTTACTCTCTGAAACACTCTGAACCCAGCAGGAGCAAGCAAATCAGCTCCTAACCACCCCCTGCATCATGCAACATGACCACAATGTAATCACTATGATCATTCCAGAAACAGCTCACTTCATTCTTGATAAGACCCATTAATTTAAGTGTGTGGTTAAACTCTGCCTGGACAACTGGCCAGCACAGCTCTAGAGTTTAATTAGGAAGAGCCACCGACTTTCACTTCTGAGCACTGATTGGGAAATAAGGAACAAGAAGAGTTTTACTCATCTGTGAAATGAAAAATGTCTTCTTCTGCCTACAGGGAATGGGTGCTGGCTCCTCAGGGAAAAGGAGTTATGTGAAAAGCAACTTGCTGTGTCTGATCTGCATTTCTTTTAGGCCAGTGGTTCACAAGGTGTGGTCTCCTGGAGAGCTATAGTGCATGCACCTGGAAACTTGTTAGAAGTGGAAATTATTGAGTCCTACCCCATACCTACTGAGTCATAAATTCTGGGGGTGGAATACAGTGATCTGTGTTTTAACAAGCCTTCCATGAGATTCTGAGGCTTGTGAAAGCTTGAGAACCACATTTTTAGGCCAAGGAGCTACTTCTGACATGAGTACCAAGCTTTTGAGTTTTTATGTACTCAACTACCTTTCAGGTTTCCTTAGTGGACTGAATAGGACTGGAGGAACTTTATTTAAAGCAATAAGGCCATCCCAGATCATTCCTTTAGGTAAATCTTGCCTAAGAAATCTACAATAGTTAGGCATTCCAAACAAATAATTAATGACTAACTTGCATTACTTCATATTCATTATCTCATTCTGCCTACATTACAGCTCTGACAGAAAAGTCATTTCCACAAAGAAGAAATAGACTCAGCAAAGTTAATTTACTTTCCAATGCCACAAATCTAGGAGGGTGGGAACTTGTGGCATCTGAGCTCTGCCAGGAGTATAGGCATGACTGGGATAATCCAGGGTGAATGCTCCCACCACCCATCTGTAATCGTATCACGAACACCTCAAGCAATCATCTTTCTGCCAAAGAAATGCGTCTCCTTGACGTGGTACAATTCTCAAGAATTTCCTCTCTTGAGAAGTCCCTCTTTAGAAACACAATTTTATACAAATCTCTCACCATCCCTATGGCTTTGTAATGAGAAGTACCCAACAGATGAGTGCAAGCTTGAAAGTTACTCCTAAGAAAGGGAGACAATGGGACAGAGATGTGGGGTCAAGTAGCCATCAAACCCAGCTTGACCAGGTGCAGACCACACATAGAACCAGTGCCTTCTCTGGTTTTTGTGAAATGGGAAGCTATATTTCAGGTACTCATAAATCCACTGTTTACATTTATCTTATTATTTTTGATAAAAATTTTGCTCTTATTAAATCCCATCTCACATTTTGCTACTTTCCTAATCTAGAATGAATTCCATGGACGGTTATTCTGACTACATGCAACTTCTTCAAACACACACACACACACACACACACACACACACACACACTTTTTGCCCTAGGTGAACTTGATATTCTTTCTGTACTCCTGCTCCAGTCATGATTGTTTTCATATTAAAGTGCAAAGTTGTGCTGCGAATTAGCTTTATTTCAAATCTCTGTTTTCACCAACAACAGGATTTTCAACCCTTCCTGCCAGGGTACTCACTGCCCTTTCTGCTCCTTCCCTTGCTCTTCATTCCCCTCCTGTAACCCCTTCTACTCCCTGATCTCACTCACCAACAGACATCCTTGTATTCTACGTCACAGAGAAAAAGATGGCTAGTTGGAGATGGCCATGCATGACTGTAATCCTAGAACTGTGGCAAATTGAAGGAGGAGGATTGCAGTTTCTAGCCCAGCTCTGAATGCTTATTGGCTCAGCGAGAACTAGTCTCAAAAAAATTTTTTTTTAAAAAATGGAGGCTGGGAGTGCAGAGTCCCTGGGTTCAATCCTCAGTACCACTGGAAGAAAGGGAAGAAAAGAGAAAGAAGGAAAAAGAAAGGTAGGGAGGAAGGGGGGGAGGGAGGAAGGGGGGAGAGAGAGAGAGAGAGAGAGATCCATGCCATATCCTTGGACTTCTGAATGATCTGATCGGTATCTTTATCCATCCTCCTCTCCTTTTCTCCTATCACAAAGAAAAGATGGCCTTTATTTCTGTCAAGGCTAATTTTCCTAGCATTGATTTATTTCATATACAAGATTTTATCTTTTTCCTCTTCCTAATTCTTGCTCTGTCAAACTCTTTCCCTTTAATCTTCAATCTCAATGTCTTTACATTCTTCCCTTCAAATCATAAATATGATCAAGTTCCTTGCTCTAAAACCTTTCTTCTTCACTGTTTTCTATAGCTCTAAAGAATCACCAGATTGTAATTCCTCTCTTCCTTTTACTCCTTAACATAGAGCATCCTGCTCTTCCATCATTTCTCTGTAACTGTCTATTCTCTATAGGCAAATCCATTAGCCTGCCAGTATCTTCTTAACTGACCTCTTTACTGTATTGGACATTCTTTTTTATCAGCTTTAATTGAGTTTATTGGTACATTTTAGGTATACAGTACAGTTACATTCATTGTTGGGATCTTATACCTCTACATGACAGGTCTCGGTTCTCATTTTTTCCCCTTGTTCCTGACCTCCCTTCACCCTCTCCTCCCCTCCCCATCTACAAACACTTTATTTCCAGGTCTGGGGATTTAGCTCAGTGGTTCTGCCACCTACCTCGCAAGCACAAGGACCTGAGCTCAATCCCGTACCAAAAATTTTTGAGATAATGAAAAGATGGACATTCTTAAATTCCATCTTTTATACCCTTTTTCTTTATTTTTTTCTCATTGAGTTATGTGTACTTTTAAGATATACAGTACAGTTACATTCATCATTGGAATCTTGTACCTTTACATGACAGGTCTTGGTTCTCATTTTTTCCCTTTATCCCTGGCCTCCCTTCACCTGTTCCTCCCTTCCCCATTGACAAAAGTTTTTTTTCCCCATTTTTTTGTTTTCTCATATTTTTTTTTCTTTTCCCTTATTACCTCCCCTACCCTTCCCACTTCCCCTTTCTTTATTTTTTAATATTAGGTTTTTGGGGGGCACAGTTCTTAACTCTTGTATCTGCCTGTATATGTTAGTGTTTACATGATGCTTTTCTTAATTTATTGTTCCTGCTCTTCTTTTTTCTTATAGAATTTTATAACACCCAGATGGTGATGTTGAGGTCAGGTACTGCTACCAGAGTGTATTAGCTTTCTGCTGCTGGGATAAAATACCTGACATAAACAATTTAAAGAAGAAAAGGTTTATTTTGGCTCACATTTCCAGAGATATCAATACTTTGTCAGCTAGCTCCAAGGCCAGAAATATCACAGATAAAGGGCGTAGCAGAGAGAAGTTGGATCTCTCATGACGGTGGAAAGCAGAGAGACAGGAAGGTCCTGTGGACAGGATGTTCCACTCCAGGTTACTACCCTGGTGAGCTCCTTCTTCCAACCAGGCTCCACCTCCACCAGCACATTTAGCTACGAACTTGTCAGTGGGTTAATCCACTGGCGAGGTTAGAGCTCCATGATCTAGTCACCTTCCAAAAGCCCAAACTGAACATGTGTGCCTTGGAGGGGGGCATTTTTTATTCAAATTACATGAAGACAAAGGGAAAAAAAACCATCTCTCTGGATGAAAGCCAGGAGATGGCTTTCATTATCTTGGTATAACTAGTACTTTCTGATATGTTTTTACTCTGTAGAGGCCCCCAAACCTGAGTTTTGTTAACACCAAAGAGTAGATTTCTTTCTTTGAGATGAATTTACATTAACCAATTCAAAAAACTATGTGTAAATCCAGAAAATCAATGTAATAAATAAATGTGAGTAGAATGCCTGGGTCACTGGGTAAATTGTTTTTGTTTTTTTTTAATAAAAACCTGCTGGACAATTTTTCAAGGTGAGTTATATCATTTTACATTTCTACCATCAATTTGTATGAGTTTCAGTTCCATATCTTCATTGATATTGTTTTACTAGTCTTTTTTATTGTAGCTATTCAACTGGATGTGAAGATTTTAATTTGCATTTCCGTGCTGGCTAATGAGCTTTATATCCGTTTATGTAGTTACTGGTTATATTTGCCTATTTGTCTTCTTTTTTTTTTCTTCAGTACTAGGATTGATCCCAAGGCCTTTGCACTGAGATTTAGAGCTGTATACTCAACTATTTTTTTATTTTTATTTTGAGACAGGGTTTGTCTATGTTGTTAAATTGCCTGGACTGGGCTCAAGCCCAATCTCCCTCAGACTCTGAGACATGGATTATAGGTGTGTGTTATCCTTGATTTGTCAATTTTCTTAATAGGCAAAAACTGAAATAACTAAAAATATTCATTTTCCAGAGAATAGCTCATCCGTAAAGTAGAACACAGTAGTCAACTGTTTTTTTTTAATGCCTATCAATTCACATAGCAACACAAATAAATCTCATGTATTAGGATGAGTGAAATAACCAAGATACAATAGATCAGATACTGTATATTCCGTGTACGTGAAGTTCAAGAATGGTCAGCACCAATCCACAGAGAAAGTATGCTTGTTTTACGGGTGGGTAGGGCTGATGAGAAAAAAGCACAAAAGAACCTTGTAGGGTTATAAAGACATTTTGTACTTCTGAGAATGTAAGGTATAAGGGTGTGTGTGCATATTTCGACAAAATTCATAGAGCTGTGAGAACTGTTCATTTAACTCTAGGTTATGCTTTTCAAAATCCTAGAAGAAAAAGAAATTACTGAAGTTTTTTGACAGTGGCTTCTTTCTCTCAAATCAGACCTAGGTGGCAGAACAGGAGCTGGGGGGTTGTTCAGCGAAGAGTTGGAGGGTTCTTGGGGGAACCTAAAATTAGCACAGAAGGAGCAAGGTGCCTTGAATGCCCAATGGTTTTACACTAAGATGTCTGATGAATTAATCTCATAATTGGGAAATCTGACCTAGGGAGCTGAAGCCCAGAAGTCAAACCTCTGTTTGGTCCTATAAAGCCGCCTAACAAACAACCACAAAACTTACAGGTAAAAACAGAAAATGTTGCATTGTTTTTCATAACTGGTTTGTTGGCTGAGTCTAGTTGAACAGTTCTTTTACTGCTCTTATTGGTGGTCACCCATATGGAGGCTTTTGGTTGGTGGCTAAGTGGGGGCTGGGCTCTACTGGAATGCTGGGATGACTAGGTCTCCTCTCTTTCTGTATAAGCAGAAGGTCTCTCTTTCCCTGTGGCTTTTTCTATGAGGACTCTTCAGCAGGGCTTCGGGTTCTTCACATACTCCTGAGAGCATGAAGGCAGAAGTTGCTAGGTCTAATGGTTTATCCCTAGAGGGGCACAACATCATCGCCTCTGTAATCTGTTAGTTAAAGCGTATCACAGGACCAGCCCAGATTGAGGGAAAGAGCTAAAAAAAGTGTGTTCCAGTGAAGGCCAGCACTATAACAGACTATCACAAATGTTTTGCATACATTGATCTACACAATAAGGTAAAACTTTGCAATAGGAATGCCTACATCTGT
The DNA here is from genome assembly GCF_012274545.1 of Fukomys damarensis. Lineage (NCBI taxonomy): Eukaryota > Metazoa > Chordata > Mammalia > Rodentia > Bathyergidae > Fukomys > Fukomys damarensis. The sequence goes on along the minus strand of NW_022900948.1, from coordinate 24,241,798 downwards.
TTCTGAGACTCTTCTCCTATTATTGTCTGATCTACCTCCATCACTGGGACAGTATATCCATTAAGATTTAACAGAGCAGTGTTCTGGTGAGCATGACTCTATTTCATTCAGGTGTATTTGCATATCTTTCAGAAGAGAAAATTTATTTCTAAATTCTTGAAAGACCATCTTTGAGCTTTCAGGTACTAACAGTTGTTATTTTTCAGGGAGCTTGCCTTTGCGATGGCTTTGCCTTCCATGTTGGACTCACAAAACCAGCAGATTTGAGCTCTAGGTGTTTACATTGGCTTTTAGGAGGCTACAGATATTTGGTAACAAGTTAAGAAAAGACTTTTGAGTTAACGCAAGTATTTTCTGTGCTCCGCACACACATACTTTCATACTTATGTATCATAGGAACCTTCTACTTATTTCAGAAGAAGCTAAGATGATTTAAGCTTATTGCCTCAAGGAAGGAGGGCTACAGCCGAACAAAGGGGAACAATCATATCAATTTTCAATCTTGAGTTTCAAAACAGCCTTTTCAAAGTCCTGGCAAAGAAAACAGGTTGGTAGAAAAAGTTTTTGAGTTCCAAAAGCTTGACTTTTTTTTGTGCTTTTTAGGACAATGAATGATGATCCATAAAAGCTAATGATCTACAGAGTCTATAGAGACTCCAAGGGCAGAGCTGAGGGAGGAGAATCCAAGAGGGAACAAAAGAGTTACAGAGAATATTCTGGGAAAGGGACCCTTACCATGATTCAACTTTCCCAATGTCACAGGTTGGAGTCTCTGAGATAAGCTTTGGATGTAAAATGTTGACTAGCAATTAGTGCCTAAGACAGGAAGGGAAAGAAAACAGGGCTGGGCAGAGGGTAGCTGAATTGGGTAATTGAACTGTGACGCGAGCTTGACTAAGCCTTGGGCAGCAGAGAACTCCAGAGTAAATACTACTCACCAGAGTTGTTCTGTGTCAGGCAGAAGGGCTAGGCTTTTCTACCTGACCTCACCCAGTCACTAGACATAAGCTGCTCTGGGGAGGGCATGACCTTGCGCATGGTGGCTTTCTGCCTCTGGAAGGAGCTGACAGCTGGAGACCATCTGCTAACTGTTCTCACTCCCTGCAGCTCAGCAGCAGCTCCTTGTATAAAAAGCTCTTTTTCTGTCACCCTAATGCTTTCCTCCCAGAGTTTAATCTCAAGCTAGGAAATGATAGAACACTTGAATAGATTTGGAAGGCCTCAACAAGGGACCTGTGCTGAACTTCCAAAGCTTTGCTCAAGAGCAGTGTGTTATACTGGACGTAGAGAAGAAGTGGCTGCAAGATGCATAGAGGGCCTCGGGATGCCATGGAAGAGCCTGAACATTTCCTATTACCCCAGTGGGACCATAAATGGTTGATAGAAGGTGGAGCAGGGACTATTTAGATCAATTAACATCTATATTTGATAGTGGGGCAGAGGATATATCAACCGATAAAAGTGCAATTAACCAAAGACCACATGGAGCAAAATTCTTCTTAGGTTCCAGCTAGAAGAAGTGACAGCTCTATTTCAGGTCCTTTTCTCTGTCTTCTGCCTGAGACTAGGTTCCAGAAAGCCATCCTAAGCCCTGGCACCTCCATCAATTTTGCTAAATCTCAGATCTTGAGCAGAAGGAAGAGATGGAGAAATCCCAGATTGCTCAAATTTAGAGTTTCCTGGAGGAAAACACTAAGTTACTGAGTTTATCTGGAATTAAGTCGATTGGGTTTTCTACCATGAAACATGGAAACACTAGATAGATATTAAGTTCAATTATAGAAAAAATATTTTGAGAGTTACATTCTTTATTCACTTGTATCATAGATTGAAAACTCATACTGCTATATAAATCTGAAACTATCAGAGAAGTAATTGTGGCTTCTGTCGAATGGAAAGACAGAAATACATAGCAAAGAAAGATCCAAGCTTGCTCGTGGCCAAGAACGTAGTGCAGCTGGGGATCCTATCTTAAAATCCAGACACTTAGACACTGCTGGTGCAGTCAATAGTGGGAGGTGACTTCTGAATTTAACTCGGCTATGTACACATGCAATCAAAAATCCTCAGTCTTTTGCATTTATGCAATTCTACTTTTAAGTACCAAGTTTAACAAAGTAAGGAGCCATCACTCTGACTGTTGTACAAAGAATAAATAGAGCAAAGAAATGGAAGAAAGGACTGGTCTTATAATATTCTGGGCAAAGTTCTTTGGTTGATGGCAGTAGAGATAAAAGATATAGGAAATTTTTCTTTTCCTGAAGAAAAGCCTTGCTGATGAATTAATGGCATATGAATCCTAAGGGTGTGGCTTTTAGTCTCTAGCTTAAGAAAATGGGTGGATAAAGGTGGCATTTATTACTGTGGGGTGACTGGAGGAGGAGACAGTATTGTGAGGAAAGGGTAGAAAGCAAGAGATTGATTGTGGCCATATTGAGCTTTTGATGCCATTAAATATCAACCAGGCTGTCTCTTTGACATGTAGTCTGGAGCTTGCTTTAGAGGACAGGGCTGGAGATATTAATTCAGGAATCATGAGCATAAAGACAGCGTGTTAAGCCTTAGGGACTGCATGAGATCATTTACTGAATTACTGAATGTAGATAGTGAATCAAGTGAATGACAGGATCAAACTATAAGATTATTATAGATTTTTCTTTTCTTCTTTATTGTGTTCTATATTTTCCAAGGTATTCACAATGCAAGTACATTCCTTTTAATAAAAAAAAATCCTAATAAGCTTACTGCTGCTACTCAGAAATACATGTATACAACTTCCCTGCTCCTTTTCCCAAAGGAAAAAAAAACACACACACACTTTCCCTAGGTCTGGCCTTAAAAATATTAATGTGCTTGTTTAGTTGGGAATCTTGGAGATCATGTTTGCATGAAAATCAACCTCCCCTCCTCTTCTGCAGTGCAAATGAGCCACTCAAGCTCTGCACACCCATCTCAACCTCATCTTGCTGCTGATTGAACCTGTGCCTAATTATGTGTTGCCGCTTGAGTTCTGGAGTATGTAATAGCGAGGTTTACTTGCCAGGATTGACAGTGATGACTAAGTAATTTTCCTCTTCATGTTGTTTTTATTTTTTATTTTTTCCTTTTTAAGTGAAGAAGAAAGTAACTCTGCCTGTCACGCCACTTACCCAGTGAGGTGATGGGGCTGTCTCTGGTTAGTAAGAGCTATGGAGAAGCCAAGGTTTCTCAGGGATATTTTGTCCGAAGGCAGACAGGGGAATGGAGGGAGGTAGGGAGGGAGAGAGAGAGAGAGAGACTGAGACTCATTCCAGAATTTATCTGGATGACTTTCAGGCAGTGGTAAAGGGCTTCGTGACCAGAACATTTATTCTACTAAAACTCACGATGTTCCTTTGGTGCTCCTGACACTAAATTCTGAGCAGAGACACAGAGATAAGTATGACCTTGCGTGCATTGTCTGGGAATGCAATTTCTAGTGACTCCATTTGAGTCCAGTCTGTTATGGGTGGTGGTGATGAGGGAAGTGTGGGATAATACAGAAGCAAAGAACCAGAGGGGGGAGTATGGTTCAAGGTCAAGATCCCTAGAAAGGATAATAATAGCTCACATCTATTGAACTACCAGGAACAGTTCTTCAAGCTATACATGGATTAACTCATTTATTCCTTTGAACAACCTACAAGATGGGTGATATTATACTCATTTTAGGGAAGGAAAAAGCTGAGGCACAGAGTGGTTCACTGTGAACTATGTAAAATCAAAGAAGACTTAGGTTGGAGGTGGAGGAAGTGTTCTTAGCAATCAGATCACCCTGTGAAAAGGCAAAGAGAATGTATAGGGCATGAGTAATAAGTGGGGGACTGCAGATGTTATAAATGCATCTAAGTTGGGAGGAGGTTTGGGGCAGGGACTTGGGAGAGATGGAGCTGGAGGATCTTAAGATATTGGAGTGTCAGAACCAGATTTGCCCCCATCTTGGCTGCCTGTGTGGTGTGGTTAGTCTGCAGGAAACCAGATCAGCAGTGGTTGTGGTGGTCTTGACAAACAATGAATCAGAAGCTGCCGCAGAAGTGTGCATGTGGACAGAGGCAGATGAACCTGAAGGTGTTGGGGAGTAGACATCCGGACCTAGGGATCCACTGCAGGTGAGAAGCTAGTGTGAAGCAGTGAGGGCCCAGGTTTCTTTTCAGTAACTGGGTGAATAGTAGTGTTTCCTTGAGGCTGGAAACCCTGGGAAGTAGCAAGCTTGGAGCAAATAAACATTGCATGGCATTTGCTTTTTGAGCCACTTGGGAACAGGAAAAAAAAAAAGCCGAAGCAAAGCAGCAGAAGCACAAGGACTATATGAGTGGAGACCCAAATGTAGGAACCAACACACCACACAATAAACAACTCTAACCAGCCTCTTATCTGTAATCTAAATTTTTAGCATTTCCCTTGAAGATGTTCTTATGAGCAAGGGATGGTAAATAGAAATTAATTAGACAGCTCTTGCTATTAGTGTTTTAATAGGTGTTAAATGTCATTGACATCTTGTGTCTCTATTTTACTCTATTTTAGGGAAAATTTAAAATATGCATTTATGAGACTTTTCATGTTTATTGCTAGTGTGAGTCCCATCTTCCCCTCTATCTCTTTAAGGGCTGAATTTCTCCAAACCCCAATTCTCCTATTCTGAAGAGTATGAAGACTTTTCAAAAGCTCATGCTTTGAGGTAGGAGAGGATAGTGCTTTATTGATGAGCATCTTGTTTCACAGGAAAGGAAGATAAGACTCAGACAGTGTAAATGATTTTCTCATGGTCCCATTTCAAGGTAACAGTGGAGCTGGTGTTCCTGGACAGGACCATCAGATCCCAAAGGTCCCTCTTTGCACCTGTTCTTATTCCCTCCCTGAGAAATGGGTTGAGTTAATGTAGGACACAGGCTTAGAAGAAGGGTTGCAATTCCTTAATTGTCTTCAAGTAAAGAGTTCTGGTTCTTGACAAATAATGAGCCCTGAGAAAGTTGGGTGCTAAGACCCAACATGCAGCATGTCTGTGAAGCACCAGCCTGGAGTCAAAGAAATGGTCTGATTGGAAGAGATGTAGTCTTACCTGAGAACCCTACAAATGCTTTCATGTAGCTGAAAAAGTTTGCCGTTATTCTTTCTGAGCAAGAGGCCACTGAGAGAAGAGGCCTCAAATTGGAAATGACCCTGTTAACCTGAACCAAGTCCAAGTTCATGAAGTAAAGAACACATTCCAAAGCTTTGGAAAGCCAACCCTTGAGACTCCGCCCCACACACTTTGTCGATGCACTGCCTATAGCAATAATTCCCAGGAGCCCCAAGCCATGCTTTCATTTTTATTATTCCTTCACCAAGTCAGTATTCAGTGACTATGTAAAGAGTACTACTTGTTGCCTGGTCAACAGCTAATACCCTCTTTCCTTTCATTTGGACCTCAGTTTTTTCCTATTCCATTCCTATTCCAGATAGAAACCACAATTTACCTGAGCCAATAAGGTAATGGCAATCATACAGCAGAGGCTGCATGAACGGGCCAACCCAAACTAACCCCACCACATGACAAGGAAGGTCTCATAGACATTGCTTGGGAGAGATTTTTTTCTCTCTCTTCTCATCTAGATGTGAGTAATAAAGTATGTAGCACTGAGGGTCATACTTTGGCCACAAGAGGAACCAGCTTTAGGATGTAGCTCACATCAGTGGTGGCCAGAACCAAAAGTCAGAATGCAAGCCCCTGATGATATCATTGAGCCACTGATATTAATGTATGGTATAGCTGGACTTCTGGTTTTTTGAAATTAGGCATTTCATCACTGTTGAAGCCAGTTTTTATAACTGTACTTGCACATAAAGCTTCCTAACTACATCAATGACTCCTTTGTTCTTGGCACTGTACCAGGCCCTGGAAACATAGTCAGTGAGACACATCATGGGAAAGACACATAATTTATATGGTTATTTTATGATAATTACCCAAAGAGTCAAATACAAAGGAGTGCAAGAGATTAACTGCACACTAGAAGGCCAAAACATTCAACTGAGGGCCTAGATCCCAGCATTTTCCCACATAAATCCAGCTAAAGACTTAGAGTCCAAGGCGATGTTCTTCTCTAGAGCCCACAGCAATGTCTCACGCTCGTCGATATTGAGGATCTGCACCTGGAACGCCCAAAGGCCAGTGGTGGAAGCCAGAAAATCTACACTGGTAGGATGAAGGATTTGTGCCACCAAGCTGAGGGAACCACATCAGAGTCAGGAAGTGATGCTCATGACAAAGATCAAAGTTCCCCTGATGAAAGCAGCAGCCATTCCCAGCAATAGCGAGGCCACGAGCTCCTCCTCCAATGAGAACAGTCTAGTTCACATCAGGAAAACCATCCGCAGCAAGCTTCTCCTGGAAAATCAACAACCAAGATCTTCCACTCCAGTTCTCTTTTTATGGTGATTGGTAACAATCTTCAGGTGGATCCTCCACGCTCAGCCCACACTGATTCAGTTCAGCTGGGCGTTACAAGTTGCCCATCAGTCAATCCACTACAATCCTCCTCTGGTCAATTTGATAATCAAACACATTACCTTAAACCACAGTCTCTAGCGGCAGATTTGTGAAAAGTTAACATATCTTGAGCTCTTCAGATTTACATCAATATAACAATTACATATACATAATTCACACTGCACTCATTTCCAGTATGGTTTCAGATTTTAAAATCTTTTGGGTTTCCATTTACATATACTGTAAGACAGAAATCAGTCTTAAATACATCAACATACACTACATTAAAATCATAACAGGAGTGAGCTATTAAAATCGCAATCCTTGCTTCCCATTAATTTTGACAATAGGTGCGGCAACACTAAAAGACATCCCAAGGAATCTTCTGCCTTCCAGACACACTCCTGAAAACTGAAGAAGCTCTGGGGTGGGGCTGGGGACTCATCCAATCTTGGGGACTAGGAACACTTCCTGGGGAAGAAGATTTTAAGATGAGACCTAAAGCATGTGTGGAGATTCACTGGAGGAAAGAGATGCTTTGAGCCTGAGAGAGACAGGCCCAGATTTAAATTTCAGAAAGATCCGTCTAGCAGCTGTTGATTAGCAAATGTTTTATCTTCAAGTGCTAATGTGTATTGGTTCCCTGAAGACTTCAGTCCAGACAGTCGAGTGTATACTTGTCCAATAAATCTCCAGAAGAGAAGGGGCCCCTTTTCTAGTCCTATATGTGTATTGAGGGTTAAATAAAATAATACATGTAAAGCGCTTAGCACCGTAATTCTCCCATAGTCTCTGCTCAATTGATATGAACCTCTATCATCATCATTCATGCAGTTGTTCTGCTTCTTTAATGATTTGGAAACTTTGTTTCCAAGGGCTCTCAAAGTATGGTGCGGAGGCCAATTACAATCTTCTAGTATCTTCACCGTGTTCATAAGCAAGAACCCTGCGGGGTTTATGTTTAAAGCAGGAAAGTAACTACATTTCTATTTCCAGCCAGAATGAATAGCTTATTCATGATAATTCTAGAAATGAGACATCTTCCTATTGCTACTTTGGCTAAAGTGTGACCACCAATCTCCTGGATTTGGGGGGAAATCTAGCTCCTGGCAGCAACTAGCAGGGATGTGAGACGCAGAGTGACTGGGATTTTGAAAGTGTGATGAATCTTATGCACCCACAGACAGGCATTTTGCAGAGCAATACTTCTATTTCTAGAAGAATCGAAGAGAACTGCGTTTAAAAACTCAAGTATAAAAGTAACAGTCTTTAAGGGTGGTACCTGCTTAACAAACAATGCTAAAGTGAGATCATAAGATTTCTGGGGACAACTCTTTCTTCAGCACTTATGTGTTCCTGCCTCACTTCTTGGTCAATTAGCCTGCAAATATTCAATGAACACTCTGAGCACAGGCCAGGTGTGCTCATAGGTGGAGGAATACAGTGGGAGGTGAAAGACAGTCCCTGTCCTCAAGACGCGTGCATTTCATGCTCTGTAGCTCTCCTCTGTCTAGATGCTGCCTTAGCCCATGGCACATACTACGATTCTCTATTTTACAGATTAAAATAAAACATGCCTGGAAAAACAAAATAACTCATCCAAGGTCTCAAACACAGCAAGAAGATGATGTGACACTTCAACCCAGCTCTGTCTGACCCCAGAGCGTACACTGTAAGATTCATCTGTCTTACATGGTCCGCTTTTCATTGAAGAAATCAAGCCCTTTACATTTTGTTTTGCAAGTTCTGGCAAGTGATTAATTAGTAGATGTGAAATAAGATGCACTAAATCAGTGACCAAATATGAAGTGCCAACTGGAGACAAAGCACATCACAGTCCCTCTAATATATTTTGATCTTAACTCTCCTCAAGGCTTAAAGAGACATTATTGTTCTTTCTCTATAGATGGAGAAACAGAGATTCCAAAACATTAAACGACTAACCAGGGTAACAATGAGGAGGCTGGTCAATTACAGCAACTGAGCATTTGCTATGGGAAAGGTACTATGATGAAGGCCTTACTAATTTTATTTAACCCTGGTAACATGGACAACCATCCCTCAGTATCCATGGGGAGATTGGTTCCAGGACTCCCTTTGGATTCCAAAATCCATGGATATTTAAGACCTTCATAAAAAATGGCAAAGGATCTATACACAACTTATGCACATCTCTATATACTTCAAATCATCTTTAGATTATTTATGATGCCTAATACAATGCAAATACTATGTGAATAGTCATTATAGCACATTGTTGAGAGATTAATGACAAGAAAAATAGTGTACACATTCAGAACAGATAGTTTTTCATTTTCTGAATATTTTCAAATGAGAGCTGACTCTACATGACTGACTATTCTCATGCTAATAACTCTTGTGCAATATAACAGATGGAGATGCTGATGTATATGGGGATTAAGGATTAATTGCCCTGGGTCACATAGTAAGTGAAGCAGTCAGGATTTGAGCAACAGCAGCCCATCTCCAGAAACTCTACTCTTACTCAGGATTCTGTTATTTTGTCCACAGTCTGCAATCCATATGGGATGAAGATTCAGCTGTATTAATACAGTTTCCAGTTGTATGCCCCTTCTCCTGTCTCACTGTGCCACCAAACTTCTGGCATCTGGATTGACATCAGGAGAACCATCAGAGTGGAATCCCCTTGCTAGCCCAAATCGGAAAAGTCAGCAAGAGATCACAGACCCAGACCCATCCAATCCAGGCAAGTTTTTTCTCTTCCCTGCTACTTGTCTTTGATGACCCCCATCCTCCTTGGGCCTTGGTGGCCATTCCCAAAGCAGCACCCCAGTGGCCTCCAGGCCGAGGTGGAAGAACAGACAAAAGCAGGGCCTCCTTCCTGAATGGGCTACAAGGAGCCAGAGTCATGGGGTGCAGTGGATGGGCCCAGGCGTGCAACTGCCATCATCTATAGAGTTCCCTGGAGGAGGCTCCTTCAGCTTCAGGAGAAGGTCAGAATTTCAATCTTGTGTTTTCACACATCTTAAATGGATTTCGGAGGCACTGTTGCTGCCCGCCTCCTCTCTTTACACAATGTGGTTAAGCTGCTGTAGTCTACTAGAGGCTGCATTCCTCTGGCATTGTGATGTGGTTTTTAGAAGTCATGCATGCAGATGCAGTCAGCTAAACCAAACGAAGCTGTTTCATTAATGGGAGTGAGCTCAAGAGAGAAATTGTGAATAGAAACAAGGCAAATTTACTTTCCAGCCCTAATTCAAAAAGCCAGATAATTAAGTGGGCGGGGAAAGGAAGTGTCCCTTCAGATTCCTATAGTGACTCTCTTTCTCCTTTATTTGGTGGCAGTAGTGGTATGTGCGTGTCAGTGGAGGGGTATTTTTAAGGAAGACCTAGCAAAAGACCCATTTACCATGCCCCTTTTGGTGAGCCTAGCATAAGATCTAGCCCCAGGCTTCTGTAGGAAACCCTTTTCTATTGTGTGGAGAATAGCGTTATCTAATTGTTCAGTTTCCATTTCCCCCCACTCAGTTCTCTTTCCCATGGACTTCTCTTATCCTTTCTGCCAACTCCTTCTACCTCTCACTTTGGATGCTCTTCCAAGACAAGACTCATCAGCATCACCTCCACCAGCTCCCCATCTTCCACTGAAGAAACATCCCTTTCTGCCCCTTCCCTTTTTGTCTCCAAAGCCACTTGCTCTGCAGTGCCCTGAAACACACTAGGAATTCGCTTGTCAGTTCCTGGCAGCTGCTTGGGGTCGTTCCCTCCCATGTAATAAACATGTCCAAATCACTCGTATTCTCAAAGGAAGTCTTCCCTCAGGGCTGCCTCTCTTGAGCTACGGGTCTGGGCTTGCCTGCTTGCCTTCCTCAGTCACCACGTTGACACAGTCCGCCCTGCTTGTCGTGACCAGGAGTCTCCACTGCCATCACAGCCAACTCCAGCTTCTGCTTCCCTCACTCCAGGGTAGTCATCTCTGTTGGGACCTCACCTCTGCCCAGGGGACCTCACTGTTCCTTCTCTGTCCACCTCTGGGTAAGAGAGGAGGAAGATGGTCAAGGTGAAATTAAAGGGGAGTGCTTGTGCTCAGTTTTCTGGTGTTCTCTCAGAGAGCTCCTGGAATTGCAGACAAAGACATTTTTTCATCTACCAAGCTGCATATTTTTACTTAGATATTTAAAAAAGCAATATCAAGCTCTGAAAGAAAATGTAACATTGATGCCAAATCAGATGAGAACTAACACTTGGTATCAACAGGAATATATTTGAATTTAAAAAGGCTAGCTGCATCTGACAGCAATGTGTCTCAGCTACTTAAAGTCTGAGCTGGGGTGGGGGTTGGGGAGGGAACATTTCATCAACCATCCATCCATTTCTCCCACAGACATTTATGGAGTCCTGACTCAGGGCCAAGTTCTGTGTATGGCACCAGGGAGACGAAAATGAATAAGACAAAGAGAAGCGCATGGTGCAGTGGTAAAGAGAGTGCATATTTGCTGTTGGCAGCGCTTCATGCCTTCTGAGTTGTTCTTGGCCAAATCTAACCTCTCACCAAGGGTTCTAACCTGTAAAATGGGACCACTAAGCGCAGTCATTTGAGATGTTTGCTAGGATTCTAGTGGATTCAACACTAGAACCTTTTATCCTAAAGATACATCCACTTGGAATTCGTAACTATGACCTTATTTGGATCAAGAGTCTTTGCAGATGTTATTAATGATCTTGAGATGAGATCATCCTGGACTAGGGTGGGCCCTAAGTCCAACAGTGAGTGTCCTTAGATGAAAAGCAAAGGGGAAAGGGAGAAGACAAGGAATCAGAGAGGGAGAGGCGATGTGAAGGGGAGGCAGAGGTGCCAGTATTGCATCTGTGAGCCACAGCACACCAAGGGTTGCCCGCTGCTACTAGAAGCTTGGAGAGAGGCATGGACCTGCCTTTGTCCTGGCCTCCAGAAGGAATCAGTTCTGCTGACTCCCAAACTTTCAACTTCCAGCTCCAGAATGATGGGAAAATGTCTTTTTGTTGCTTTAGGCCACCAAGTTTATGACCACTGGATACAGTGATCCTAGGAAATCAATATCAGGGCCAAATGGGATGTTGTGTCTCAAGTATTTAGACCTGCTCATGGTCATATCTTCATAACTTATTAAAACAAGGAATCAGTGGTAGCTAGAGTGAGAATCTGTGTCCTATGACCCATAGGGGTTCCGGGAGAGTTTCATGTCTGAAGGGCCATTTAGGCTGAATCGTAAAGGGAAGGTGATTTCCAGAAGAGGAAAGGAGTTAGTCCTGAAAGCACATGTAGGTCGAGTCTTCTGAAAAGGAACCGAAATTTTCAGGCAATGATGAACATGATACTTTCAGGCATCTTATGAACTCTACAATTGAGTGCTATCTCCATCCCAACCAGGCTTAGGGGATTATGGGAATGTTTTGACCAACACTTCCTCTCCTGTCTCCTGTCTGTTCTTCACTTGAGGCTGACAGAGAAGAGAGGGAGGTGGGACAGAACAACATGACACTTTAGACTTCCCTCTGACAAGTAGGCCCAATCGTAGCTCTTTTCATAGCTCTGCTGACATAATGTGATGGCTGGGGTTGAAATCTCCTTTTCAAAAGGCTACAAGAAATCCCCAGTTTGAGCTAAGTCAATATGGAGCAGAATCCTCCACTGTACCTTTGCTTTGGGGCCTTTTCACTGAGGAAGCTCAGTTACTTAAGGAACTCAATAAAAGTGAACTTGACTTTCAGCTGACTATCACTTTTCAGCAGTTAGACACTGCTTTCCATGTAAATAACAAAATAACTTGAATGATGACTTAAACCAACATTTTTCCTTCTTCCAACTTTACCTCAGAAAAAAATTCAGGGTGACATACAATTGTGCTTAGGGACCCAGCTTCCTTCAACTTTCTGATCTGCCAGTGTAATGTGTGTCTAAAAGCTGGTCCTTTCACACTCTTCTTGTCTCATGATTGAAAGGTGGCTGCTCTATATTCCAAAAGAAATTCCAGAAGGAAGAAAGAGAGAAGACAGTAATATGAAGGAAGAGGTATAACTGGAAAAGGAAAAATTTCTCAGCAAATTTTAATAGACTTTCATTTATATTTCAGTGGTCAGAATTGTGACATATGCTACTTCTAGCAAAAAGGAACCAGAAAAATGTATTTCTAAAAGCTGGGTATATCACCACTCCAATTAAAATTAGGCTTCAACTTAATTTCCTAATTTATAAGCAAAATAGGAGTGATAGATATTGGGTGGGGCAACCAACAACCTTATACTCATTCGACAAGTACATTCTTTGTAAAACTTGAATCTCTTGCTTAAAATTCTTTATTGGATTCACAGTTCTTATAGGCATTTCCATGTCTTCATAGTGAAACTCTTTGGTATGGTTTTTAAGACCCTCATGAATTCTGAGCAAATTTCCTTCATGGTCACCCAACATCACCTGCCACCATTTAGGATACCAGGCTCCTAAAATTTTGAACTCTGGTTCTGCGCATGCCCCTTCCTCTGTGTGGTACATCCCTCCCCATCCTTTTTCTCCCTGGCATACCCCACACCAATTGCTTGTTCAATGGTTCAGCTTCTCCAGTGTCATACGTTCTCAACCTTGAAGCATCTAGTCCTTCCCTCCCCATATTTCTAAACCATCTTATTATATTGCCTAGTAAATTGCTTGTGTAAACTCAAAATGAAGTAAACATAGGCAACTTATTATTGATGGATTCCATCAGCTTTGGCACCAAAGCTTTCGTGATGTCATGAGCCAGAGAAACCTGGCTAAGAATTCTTCCTCTTCTGATTAAGTAGACTTTTGTTAAAAATTCAACACTATTTTAGAGACAGATAAACCTGAAAGTCTGGATTTCAGTTGTGAATAAATTGACTATGTTGAAATATGCAGGAGCTTAAAAAAGAGCAAGAAATGCAAGCAAGACGTATGGTCGATATTGTAATATTCATTCTATAAATAAAGAGACTAAGGTACAAAGGGGACTTAAGTGATTCAGCTGAGAAGGGTAAGTGGGTCGGCTGAAAGTGGAGTCCAAGTGGTCTTAGAACCTACAGCCATGACCTTGCTATATATTCTCCCTCCCTCTTCCTTTTTGTATGTCCAAGAGCATAATTAAGTTATTTCATTTATGGCTGGTGCTGTGCAGATTAATAATGCCCTTTTGGAATCTAATAAAACCTCAAGATTTATTTTAGTGAAATTATGCAAAATTACGGTAGGCAGGGAATCGACAGGCAAGATTAGATTTGAATACATCATTATTTACAGTTTTGCAAAACTTTTAAAAATCTGAATATTCAACAACACTCAGGAGTTATAGTTATGCATTTCCATTCAATATGTAATATACCTCTGAACAGTTTTTAGTTATGAAGACTGTATAGTAACATGGAAAATATTTTTACTATTAAACAAAAAGGAACATGTTGCAAAACTGTTGACCATTAGAGCCATATGAAAATCGCTGAGGAATGAAACTGGTAAAAAACATTCCTGGATGCTAATGTGGGAGGCATTGGAGTGACTTTATTTTGATGTCTCCTTTGAAACTTTCACATTACTTTAATAATCTAAGTGTAATTAAAAAAATAAATTCTCAAGTGCTTCGTTGACCCTTAAAACTCTATCATTTGGTTCATGTGTGCAAAGGAAGAGGGAATTATTTTTTATGATATTGCTTATTCCTGAGAGCTGGAGCCAACATTGGGAGCTAGTGGAGAAATAAGGACAGATACAAGAGAAGAACATATCATATGGTAAATTTTTTTAGGCTTAAAGGCTTAAAGACGTATTCAGTATGTCTGACTAGCCAGTCTTATATGCCTGCCTACATCAGAGCCCTCACATGGATTGAAAAATCACTCTTCAAGATCATGCCTCCATCAACACAGTGCCTTCAAGCCTTCCAGCAAGCCCAGCATCTTCATTGGTAGATGTAACAATCTCAGTATTGCATCTCTATCCTATTTGCCCATTATCAAAAGACATGTTTCACATATGTCTGTCTTGTTGTCTAGCATCAAATATATGTCAAAAAATACTAAGTGCATTGGTCATGGGACCAGCACCCTGGATGAAGCATTTAAGTGGGCAGAACACCTGCAAACTCTCAGGAATGACCCCTGGATTCAAATATGAAGATGTGAATCAGAAGGAGCTGAGATTGAGTGTCCCTGTTGAAAGGGGATCCCACAGATCCTCCCTGGGAATCAAACCTCTATTGGGCTGTCAGAGATTTCAGGATTTGCCTTGTTATAGTCCCTAACATGACTAATATATCTATAAATTTCATTTCCTCTACATAAAGCAAAGTGGGAGTATGAATTAAACATAAACTCAGTTAAAGACATTGCTCCTAACATATTTGGTAGAAGCCATGAGAGAAGAGCTGTTTTGCAGTGGCTAAATCTGCTAAGTGACTTTCCTTTATAACATTACATGAAAAATTTCTCAACTTGCAGTCTATGCAATTAAGCTTGTCAACTTGATTTGCTTAGAGCTGCCTAAGAAATTAATAAAGCATATTTCTCCATGTGGCCTGGTCAGTCATGGGGTGTGACCTTGAAATCTCTCTGTTCCTCAGCCCTTTCCTGAGTTTCCAGTTCCCATGCGCTCCTTCCTGGCCACGATGAACTAAGCAGCTTTGCTCCTCCGTATTCTTCCACTAGTGTGTTCTTGTGTTGAAGCCAGCCAACCATAGACTGAAACCTCCAAATTAAGCCTCTCCTCTTGTACATTGTGGGAGTTGGGAAAGCTAATACATGGTTTCAGCAAAGGCAGAGCATTGGAGAAAAATTATGAAGAATGTGATTCCTACTGATTGATCTCCCCCTTTTTCCCTTGCCTACTAGTCAAGCTCAGAACCAAACACATGGCTTATGAACAGCCCATGGAAGGCGTTTCAGTCAACTCACAACTATCATCACTTGATTACTCAACACTTATTTTCCCTTTGGGTCCCCATTTAGCTAACTTTATTTACTTTACAGTCTTGTAAGTCTCTTAACACTGTCAGTTACTGACAACTTCCTTTTGGTAAAGGGGACCCACATGACGAGGAAGGGTGAGAACCCTGTTTTTAGAACAAACTCTGGACAAATTATCTTGAGCTTTTCCTCTGAACATTGGTAGATGCACACAGTATAAATCAGGGGAGTTTAACAATCAATGCTAGACATTTAAATTCAGTCTTCTATGTTTCATGACTATTAATTTTTCTTTTGGCTTCTAACAGGAAAGCTAAAAACATAAGTGAATGGTGTCAGTATGGGGTGGGATGCACAGTAGTAGTTTGTGGCTCAGACTTTCATGAGGGAAGGCTAACAGTGCAACATGGTCAGTGGCTATGATTTGGAATTAGTTTAGAGACCATGCCGATGGACTCGAGTCTCCAGATGATGTTTAAGCACTGGCTCTTCCCCCTGAAACTTCAGGCATCACTTTCTTTGATGGAACATTCCCCTCATAAAATCCTCCCAGCTGATGAAGACTATCTGATGTAGAACTACTGTATTAACAATTTAAAATCCTCACCTCACCTCAGCTTAATTTTATTTTGCTTTCCACACCTGTGTACTTAATGGCTTGAAATAATCTCTTCTGCACATGCATTGAAAGGTGGTGCTGTCTCATTCCCACATTCCTTTTCTGTAGTCATACCCATAAATGATTTACAACTGATGCACATAGACACATGTGAAAAAATTCTTTATTAATTTCTCACATTTCATTACAAAATGTATGTTGCAAACAACTTGAATAAC
Organism: Fukomys damarensis; assembly: GCF_012274545.1. Taxonomy (NCBI): domain Eukaryota; kingdom Metazoa; phylum Chordata; class Mammalia; order Rodentia; family Bathyergidae; genus Fukomys; species Fukomys damarensis. The sequence continues at coordinate 24,225,543 of NW_022900948.1, read as the reverse complement.
CTACTTGTGGGTTTTATTTATTTTTTGTTTTGTTTTTAAACCCTTGGCTTCAAAGACTCAGGATCTCCCATCTTTTATCAAGTATTGGGAAATACTGATTATTGGAGTCAATAGGTTATTATTTTGCTATTTATTTTCTTCTCTCAAGCTCTGAAAAAAATGTCCTCTGTATAAATTAAACAACAACAAAAAATGTTGTAAATTCTATGTCATTACAGTCAACAGAATTATAATAATGCATCCAAAATGTGTGGCCACAAAATATCAGGTATATTGTTTGAAAAAGAAAAAAATGACATTCTAGCCTTGTTAAAAGGATAATGGTCCCATATTTTTATTAACAGATTAGCAAAACAAAATCCAATGGATTACAATATTTACATGTTATTTTAAAAATAATGTAGTGATAAAAGCATGTCACAATTATTTTTTTTTCCTTTTTTTTTTGTTTGTTTTTTGGTAACCATTACGAACACCCAATCCAGGTATGGAACTGTTTAATACATTTGAAATGAGGCCAATTAAAAACAAATATGGACACAAAATGAATCTTTAATTCACACTTTCCCCATTTTCTGGTTTCCACATGATGCCCCCCATCCCTAGAAAAAAATTAAATTAAATGTTCTACAAATAAAAATTCTTAACTGCAAAAAAATAAAAAATAAAATAAAAGAACAACATGCTTTTCAAGTAAGCACTTGCTCCACAAATGCGACATCTCTCCATGGATTTTATCTGAAGCTGTGTGGGACGCCGTCATCTCCGCAATCCCCTCCCCTTTCTTCCCTCCCCCCTCCCCCAACCCTTCCAAGTTAAAAAACAAAACAAAACAAAACATGAAAACCAAAGGACTCACACTCACAGACGTGCGCACAGACACATGCACACACTCACTCATCCAAGCTCACACGCAGTCAGGCTTCTAAAACCTAGGCTTCAAGAAAAGTTCTTTTCTACTTTTTGGAATGAAACCCTTTGTTCACAATCAGAACGTATTATAAATGTAGACTTAGATTTAGTCTAAGCTGCTCCCTCCAGAAAAAGCTAATATGGGGAAACAGAGCAGCTGGCAGCTAGAAAAACAAAAAAAAACAAAAAAACAAAGGTAGTTCTCCAGGCTCCTTGTAGGATACATGTCATTTCTTTTCCACTCTCGACAAAGGGATGGAATTCTAGCACAGCCCCTCATCCCCAAAAATACATGAGAACCCCCTGGAACACACAATGCAAACAAAAACAGATTTTAAAATCACACACAAAAGCCAGCCCATTCTAACAGAACTCAGCGATGTGAGACGGATAATGTGTTAATTTGACAAGTAACAAAAGGGTGAAGAGGACCTCTTCGTCTGGCCCACAAGCTGCATAGCTGTGCCGAAAGTTTGGTTCTTTAGTTAAATAAAAAAATTAAAAAAATAAAACAAAACAAAAAACAAAGTTAACGTCTTTGTTATTCCATGTTTAAAATAAAAACATTCCTATTCACAAAAAACTAAATCTCCCTCGCCCCCAAATCAAAACAACACACACACAAAAACCAATTTATATGAAAAATTGAGTTGTGCTGTGTTTGTAACACTCAAATCGATAGAAAATAAACATGTGGCAAACAAAACTCCACAATCAGCTGAAAATTAGCTCACATGAATCTACCAAATTCTAAATTATAGTCGAACACTAATAAACAGCTTACCTGGAATAAAGGATGACAATTCACAAACAGTTGTCTAATAATTAAAGTCTGTTTCTTTTTTTTGTTTTGTTTTTTACTAAAATAATTAAAAAAATCACAGTATTTTAAGAAATAAAACCCACATGGGGATTTTAAGCACAATTTGTGTTCCTTTCTTTAAAACTCTTTTTTTTTTTTTCTCCATTCACCATCTTGCCCAGCAGTTCTCTCTACATTTAACCACAAGGGCGACAGGTAGTACTGACAAATGCAGAGAATTCCCTTGGTTAAGTTTGAGGTACTAGGAAACAGGTGACTGTTTTATGCAAAGCAGTTTTTTTGTTTGTTTTATTTGTTTATTTTTTTTCCCAAAGCGGCTGCAGTTAGGTCTTGAAAAAGCTTAAGGTATTAAAACTAGAAAAACGCACTGAAAGGTGTGCGTCCAAAAGTTGTTCCCCTACGAGAAGTCTTCTACTGTCCCGGAGCTTCTGTTTCAACACACTGTCCAAGACCGCCACGGCGCGCACCGTGCGCACGGAAGGCCCTTCCACGTCCGCAACAGAGGAAACGTCCATGGTGAAGATCCGGAAGGAAAGATGTAGGGATGGAAAAGGAGCCACATATTCCAACCATTTAAATAACTTTAATTTACATACTCACTCACACAGGTACCAGTGCTTTGAAAATAGATTGTTCAGTCCTAAAAAGCAGCTTTGTTCTGTCTTCTCTTTACTGTCCCTCCCTTCTCAGCCCATGCTGGCCCTCCCACTTTTTCATCACGGTTCAAGTACGGTTTGATTAAGAATTTCACCAAACTCTTATTCGTTTTTGGCCTCTGCATTCTCCAGGAGAGATTTGTCGGCAGCTACTACACAGATGGCTACTGTTTCGTTTTTTAGGGAAAAGTCTATCCCAATTGGCTCATCGTCTTCTTTTTCCTCTATGGAGGGCATTGTGATACTGTCCTCCACCATCTCTTTTGCGTGGATCTCGTCTCTGATCACTTGCTTCGTGTCATTCAATGACCTGCAATAAACATTTATGGAAAGGACAAGTGAGTATATGTGCTTTTATTAGTTGAACAAAAAAAGACTGTCCTTGTTTCCTTGATCCTAAATAGCTTTAGGGGGGTTTCCTTTGAAAAACTGCTATGGATGTTGGATTAAATTGCCAGTGACGTACCCCTGCTGTCTGTGTAGGTCATGCATTGCTGTGGATTTTTAAGATTTGAACACTGACACAAAAAATCCATTACTATACTGTGTTTTGATTATACCATGTTTTATTTCCAGACTAACATAATGGTTTATGCCATCTCATCTACTGAGTCACAAGGGTAAAACAGGAAAATCCTGTCATATTCAAATTCATCAGCTCAGCCCAGATGTTTGGAGATTGGCTATATTTATTAGGATTAAAAGAGCAACTGAGGTACCAAAGATGTATTGGGCAGGTCTAGAAATAAATCATAGAAACAAACAAAAAGCAAAAACCTGAAGATGAAACCTCTATCTTGAGAAGCTTAGTTATATTCTTGGAAGTGAACTGAAGTTTTGGAGAATTGTCTCCAAAAAGGACTGAACCCGAGCTTCCCTTGGCATCTGGTGGACTAAGGGTGCCTTGGTGAGGGAACAGTAATGTGTTCAAGGACGTGAAAAGTATCTGACAGGTATGCTGTCGCCTACCTCAGAGACCGGCAGACGCTATCTCTGTCCTGAGACAGGGCACAGGGGTATTCAAGGCTATTCAGGGAATGGTCCAGCACAGAGGCAGGAATAGAAGCCACACAGTTAGTCTCTGATATGTGTTCTCTAGTAGAATGTCATGCTAATAAAAACTAAAGTGACAATGGCTAGAGAAAACACTATTTGCGCATTGGATTCATGAGGGACTTGTTATCCATGACCGATTCCCTCATCTGGGTGACACTTCAAAAACCAACAGAGAAACCTGATCCCTTCTTCGCGACCATGTCTCCCACAAGGTGACACTGAGTGACAGGGGAACCAAACAAGAAGCCCGACCTTCCTCTTCCCCTCTCATTTTGGAAGAAGGTGTTCTCGGGACGGCCCGACTTACATGCCGTGTCTTAGCACGTGTCTTTCCCACTCGGAGCCCTGCGAAAACGCCCGTCCACAGAATTCACACGGAAAGCGCTTCTCAGGGTTAATAGCAGCCGCATGGTCAGAAAATCTCATCAGCTCTGCAAAGAGAAAGCATAGGTGTTAACTGTGCGTGTGTGAGTCGGCAGAAGAAGCAAGTCCACACTCACTGGTTGGCCCGCTCCTCCCTCACCTGCAAAGCCACACACAGAAAGCGCCTCCCAGACTCCTTACTCTTAGAATTTCCCTGAGATGCATTCTTCTAAGAGCTCCGTAGAACTGTTCTGGTTCTAGGCTCTACACTGCTCCCTTTTCTCCTCATTTTCCTAGCTGCTGCTCTCACAAGTAATCAGGCTCTTTCTGGCCACTCTTCTGCCCATCCTTAAGGCATCTGAGCTTTCCTTTTTCCCTTCTCACAAGTAATCAGGCTCTTTCTGGCCACTCTTCTGCCCATCCTTAAGGCATCTGAGCTTTCTCAGATGTTTAATCTCTCCCTTTGGTATGGTCTTTATCAGTGTCTCACAGTTTGGCACCTATTCATTTTTTATTTGGCACAGGTTTATCTTTGCTCAGCAAAAAGAATACAGGCAACACAAAGGCACTTAACCCAGTTAATCAGCGTAGAATCAGGGCTTCTGCTTTTCGAAGTGAGGCTGGAGCCTCAAGACTGTGGTCACCTGTTATGGATACCATCATCAACACCTCCCAGCGTGGTTAAGAGCCCTGTGTGACATCTATAAGCAAAGAATTCTGTGTGAACATGAATCTGGACAACCTGTATGAAAAATATATGTTCCCGGCCAATGAAAGATCCTGGCCAGCTGCCTGACACCTGCTCTTCAATCAGCGGTACACACGAATGTGGGGTATACGGGCATTTCTGGACGGCCTGTTCTAAGCATCCAATATGGACCTGGTTGCTTTGCTTCTCTATAGCGCTAGGCAATGTTAGGGCTCTGCTAACTGAGGATTGGCCTGGCTAGCTAATTGTTTTCTGGCCACACCTCCTGGCAAACTCAAAGACGAGAGCTTATATGGCTTTGTGTTCACTAGGTCCCAAGCCCATATGTTTTTCATTAGACCACAGAGGGCCAAGTCCTCTTGTGGTAATTAACAGCAGGACTGGAAGACGATCCTGCAGCCACACTGTCAAGTGAGGGCAGCACTTGGGGAAATGCTGACCATCTTTATATGTCTGACTGCTCTAGGCCCACACATATCAGATGGGACAGGAAGAGCTCTCCTGGTTGAAATACCCCATCTCATAAAATCCTCAGGATGACATTAACAGGATAGGGTCTCTGTGACGCCTTATTTCAGCACAAAAAGCTGTGTGAATGGGGCCAGTTTTCACAAAAGATGAAACATTTTCTCACAAATTAAGAAGATCACCATACAAGCCATTAAAAATAATTGCACAGACTATCTTCCTTGATTCTTTTCATTGGAAATGAGACAGCACCATCTGCTCTGCGCATTAATTCCTTAGCAGGGATTATCTTGGGCAAGAAATCAACAGAATGCCTTCCTGACTCCTCCCCAGCGGCATAATGAGAGGGGGTGGGGCGGGCAGGATTCTGCTAGGGTGCGTTGTGATTTATTCATGCCTGGTTTCTCCTCTTTCAGAATCCCTCCGAGCTTCCCAGGCCCTGCCTTGTGTCCATGTTAAGTCTTCCTTTAGCCCTGTTTGGAAAGGAGGCTGAGAACTGGGTAGCTGTAAGGCTCTATACTCCCTAAATTGAGGTGTCTGATGAAAGTCTAAATTGCCAACAAGGTGACTGTTCCTGGTACACTGGCTCCTTTACCCTTGGGAAATATGAAACCAGTCATCTATTCTTTCCAACGGCACATGCTAAGTTTCATCCTCAAAGGAGGAGGCCACTCATTACCTGTCACACTTCAAATGGCTCTTCATCAGCCTGAGAGTTGCGCTATTCCTAGAAGCCAGAGTGTCTGGCAAAAACACCCTGAGGCTACTGTCTGCTGCTTCTTCTTGGCAAGAGTCTACTGAAATGGTGGAAAATTGATTCTAGGTCTATTCAAAGGAGGAGGGACAAAGGAGGCGGTTCTTGCAAAGTGGGTAAGGGGGAAGAGAAGGTTAGGCTTGTTAATTCCCATGGACATTTCTGGAGTCACTGGGGGAAATCCCCTGACCTCTGGGAGGAATACACGCTTCTCCCTTCACAGCATTCTCTTCATGGGGTTAAGGCTCATGCATGTGTGCGCTGCACTTTCCAGTGACAGCAGAGGCTGTGGGGTTCTTTCCAATTAAGCCCATCTAGCCTGATGTGGCAGAGCTAAATGAGAAGAGGGAGGCCAAGCCGGACAAGCAGGGAAAATGGGCCCTTCGTCCCACACATATCTCAGCTGCCATCTTTTCTAATTTCCCATATTTGTTTTAGTCACAGGAAAGAAGAATAAGAGATTTCTGCCTTATAATGGTCCTAATCTCTAAAATAATGTGCACTCAGTTTCAGACATTTAAGAGTCAAAATATCTAGGGAGGAATAATTTATTTCCGGAAGAGCAGCAGCAGGGGCACCAAGAACCATGAAGAAAGAGAAGCTTTTGTATCCTCTGTCAGAAGCATCCTCTCCCAGAGTACTCTTGTAACAGTGCACAGATGTTAAGAATTCATTGTGAAGAACATATTTGTGAAAAGGTTTAAAAAGAAGCAGGAAGAAAAAGAGCCATGCTTCTGTGATCACAATCGTTTTCCTTCTAAGAAATGGGAGAATACAGCCCCTACTAATAAATGTGCTATTTTACAAGAACAGTCTACCTATATAGCGAGGGTATTTTATTTCCTTGTGCTTTTTTCAAATTACCATAGGCATGGGGTTTTTGACAAGCTAGCACACACTGGCTGTCAGCTTCTGATGTCTGTCTTGCTCAGAAGCACAAGTGCCAAACTGGATCCCCAATTTACAAAACCACAGTCCTCTGCCCTGGCTGTCAACAGGAGGGTTGGGTGCAGGTCAGGAAATGGTCTAGGGAAAGCCACAGAAGGAAATGGCTCACCACATAGGCCTGCCTGAGCTTCCAGCCTAAGCAAGCAGGAGAAATAATAATGAAATTCCGCTTTAAGTGACCTTAAGTGAGGTCCCAAAGGCCTCTGAAACCACAATTTTAGGGTTAAGTCCCCTTCAATAAAGCACACTTCACTACCTGAGGGGTTGGGAAAGTGGTTCACAGTATGAGAGATCTTGCTGAAAGTGATGGCACACACCTGTAATCCCAGCCCCCTGGGAGGGTGAGGTAGGAGGATTACAAATTCAAGCCTAGTCTGGGCACTTTACCAATTCAGTGAGGTCCTATCTCAAAGGGGAAAAAGGGGGAAGGGAGAGTGCATCTCAGTGCAAAGGCCCTGGGTTCAGTCCCAGTACTGGAAAGAAAACAAAAAAGAAGTGTTGCTTTAGGAACCAAAGGCTTTTCAACCTCTACTGTTTTTTGTTTGTAGGTTTCACTTTGAACAAGCTCTTAAATTTTTTTGAGCTTTATTTTCCCATTTGCAAAATGACAATAATGACACTTACATTGCAGAATTATCATTTATTATGTGGTTAATATGCTCCAGGAACTAGGCTAAATTATTGAATATATATATATATATATATATATATGTATTATTTATTATTTGCAGTTCTGGAGAAAGAATTCAGGACCTCCTGCACACTAGGCAAGTACTGTACTATGCTACTAATGTATATCTCAAGAGTCCTCATTTAATATCTACTGTGGAACAACAAAAGACCCCAACTAGCACCCCCCCAAAAAAAATCGAATAAACTAAAGTCAGAAGTATCACACTACTCTTTTTGTTTCTTTTGTTTTTTAAGACACGGTCTTGCTATATAGTCCAAGCTGGACTTGAACTCTCAACAATCCTCCTACCTCAGCCCTCTGGAATGCTAGGATTACAGGCATACACCACCATGCCCAGTTAACATCACAATACTACAAAGTTAAGAAATTCGAGACAACATGGTACTGGCATTAAGAGTCACACAGACCAACACGAAAGAATAGAAATAAATCTACATATTTATAGCCAATTGGCTTCGGAGAAAGCTGCCAAGAACACAAATGGGAAATGACAGTCCCTTCAATTAATGTTGAACTGGATAACACGCATGCAGAAGAATGAAACCAGAGACTTATCTCACATCAAATTAAAAAAAAAAGGTCAACTCAAAATGGATAAAAGATCTACACACATAATGCCTGACATTGTAAACCTATGAGAGGAAATCAGGGGGAAAGATCTATGACATTGTTCTGGGGAGTGATCTTTGGGATATAACCCAATAGCATAAGTAACTAAAACAAAGACAGGCTTGGGATTACACCAAACTAAAAACAAAAGAAAATAACAGAATAAAGAGAATATCTACAGAACAGGAGAAAATATTTCGAAGCCATACACCTGATAATTGGCCCAAATCTTAAAATATATAAGGAAGTCAAACAACTCAATAGTAAGCAAACAAGTTGGTAAGAAAAAAGACAAGGCCTGTCATGTAAATGTAAAAGATCCCAATAATGAATGTAATTGTACTGTATACCTAAAATGTACCAATAAATTCAATTAAAAAAAAAAAGACAAAGGATCTGAATTGCCTTCTCAAAAGAAGATATAAAAGCAGTCAACAGGTATATAAAGGTGTTCAACACTGGTAATCCAAAAGAGATGAAAAAAACCACAATGAGGTATAACTTCATGTCTGTTAGAATGGGTATGATAAAAAAAGAAGGCCAACAAGTATTGGTGAGGATATGGAAAAAAAGGAATATTTGCACACGATTAGGAGGAATGAAAATTAGTATAGTCATTAAAAGTAAAAGTTGGAACTGCTACATGATCCTGCAATCCCACTACTAGGTTTACATGCAAAGAAAATGACATGCGTGTGCAAGAGACATGTGCATTTCAGTGACCACTGCAGCAGTATTCCCAATAGCTGAGATGCAGAATCGACCTGAGTGTTCCTCAATGGATGAATGAAGAAAGTAAATGATGTATAGACAGGGTGGAATATTATTGAGCATTATTTAGCATGGTGAGTGAATCCTGTCACTGGTGGCAATTTGTATAAATCTGAAGAGTATCACATAACAAGAAACAAGCCAGGTACAAAAAGACAGCTACTGAATGGTCTCACTCATACGTGTAATTTCAAAAGGTCAGACTCAGAAGTAGATAATATCATGGTTATTACCAAGGGTAGGGGCGGAGAACGGGGGGGAGGTATGGGTCAAAAGATACAAATTTTTACTTAGATAGGAAACATAGGTTCAAGATCTACTGTACAGCAGGGTGCCTATAATCAGTGACAACATACTGTATATTTGAAATTTGGTAACAATTCACTTTAAGTGTTCTCACCACAAAAAAGTATGTGAGTTAACACATATGTTAAACAGTTAAATTTGGTCATTCCACAATGTAAACATATTTCAAAATAACTATATACAATTTATAATAAAAATAAATAAAGTATTAAATGCAATACCAAAGTCCCATATATAAAGTTTTAAACTGCAACCTTAGGAGGCAGTTTATGATATTATTATAATTTTATGGATATGAATGCACAGGAGATACATTATCCAAGTCCTACACATAGTATGTAACAGCAGTGGGAGCCATATTCACACAGCTATTATGTGAGATTAAAGAAAAAATGCTACATATAAGAGCCCCCAACACTAAACCTGGCAAGTAATGATGCTCAGTAACAACAACTAATACTATTTTCCTTATCATTGGGATGATCTATAATGTTTATTTCTCATGTTATCCATATGCTTTTGATAACTCTGCAATAACTAAAGTAATATACCCCAAACTATACCCCTATGTGGGTAGTCTGGGAATTCCCACAATATTCCACATTGAACAATATAGAAAAACAACACTTTTAATGACTACAACTAAATATACTTTTGAAACCTTTTTATTTTGAAAAAATTATAGACTTGCAAGAAGTCAGAAAAGTAGCTTAAGAGTTCCAGGGAACCTTCCCCAGTGTATTCTGTAAATACATGGTGGAATGAAAAAGTGGTCTCTCTTTTTCCCTATAAGGAAGGCACAGTTTCAAAGGGGTCAAGAGAAGGGGCTCACAGAAGGGCACATGGAGAGGGCCCAAGCTTTGTGCAGACCCCCACCCCAGTCCCAGCAATAGTCATTTAAAATAAGTGTTCAATTCCAAGTTCACTCTCACTCAGTAGCTTTTCAGCGACATTCATCTGCATCTGCCCACCCTCATTCTGAAGAGTCCCTAGATACTAGTTTTCCTTATTAAAAACACATCACTGCCATATATTTTTAAAACACACATATATCTCTAATTAGGGAGAAAATATCTGTTTTCCTCGGAGTTTCTAAAGCTGGTAATCGTTTACAAAGAGATGGCCCCTGATGTTTCTTAGGGCAGTCTGTTCTGCTACTTAACTAAGAAGGATCATTCCTTCTGTTACTCCCACAGCAGCCTCCTGCCTCCCTTCTGTCTCACCACGACATGGTGGATGCCATCTGGGACTCAGAGAGCAGGAGGAGACTAACCTCTGTCTTCAGCCTTGCTGTTCATTTCTTCTTCCTTGTCCTCATCATCACTGCTGGAGCTCTCCATTTTTTCCTTCATCTGTTCCAGCTGGTCCAGGTTAACCCGTCCAACCAGCTCAAAGTTACGGCTTACCTAAAAAAGATCCAAACCAGTGATGGAATAATGAACTGTACACTGAATGAGGTTCTCCCTGTGGAGACCTTTCCAACATCGTTTTCCTGTGATTGTTTTTGGAACCAAGACTAAACAGCTTAGGTGCTTAAGAGGTCATTTTCTTCATGTGGACTCTCAGACATGGATGGGTCTGTCCTGTGTCCTGGAACTTCAACACAGAACCTTCTTTACCGGTCTTGTTAAGAAGTATGAGTACAACAGACAGAAGGGCAAATGTACTGTGAAGCCTAGGGTTTTCAATAAATATCTTTTGAGTTGAATTCAAAAATATGATTTTCATAAACTACCCAAACTTCACAAAGTGGGAGTAAAGAAACTCTGCAAGTGTCGTGGCCTCTAGCAGTGAGAACCACAACCTTCTCTGCCATGAACCTTCTCTGACAAGGGTTGTGGGCTGTTCCAGTTTAGGCCCCCTGACAATGACTTGATTCTTATTCTAGTTTAGATGGAAGACAATTCTATTGCTGTTAATTTAAGTACTATATTTGAAGCTTTCCAAAGACTATTTATCATGGCTGGGATGGTCTGAGAAAAACACAAATGACTAACTCCTTTAAAAGCCCTTTAAAAGCATGAACTATGGCTAGTTCTTAATTATATAAAATGTGGTTAGAATAATGTGAGATTTTAACTTTTCTTTAAAATATCATTCAAGGCAAACAAAAACATATACTACGAAAAGTTTTAAATGATATTCCATTTTGAGTTATCAGATCAACGATAACCACAAAATTCAGCTTCTGTTAGTCTGTTCTCAGAATCTCTCAAGTTGCATGCATAAAATTATCAGAAATCACAAGCTCAGGCTGAAGCCATAAACAAGCTCAGGCTATTCCTCTGTGTAAAGCACTATGCTTCCCTTCTTGAGGGGCAGAGGAGGTGCATAACAAGGATAAATGAGACTTGGTTCTGGCCTCCAGAGGCTCAGAGGTCAGTTAAGAGGGAAGGGAGACAAAGTGAATTAGATTCCAAGGCAGATTTGCATGGCTGCCAAGGGAGAGACAGAGTGTAATGGGCACAGGAGAGGAAAGAGAATTTACAAGACAATTCCAAAATATTCTCTGGGACCAGACTGGAACAAAGATTTGCTGAGCACCACCAATTCCATATGTCTGGCAGATGGGAACACCATCATTGGCTGTGACAAATGTGAAAGAGGCTCATTGTATCAGGACCAGCAGACATCCCCAGAAAAGGTTTAATGGTGTCCCAACATCATATAGGAAATAGGTACACTGAAGAGGAGGGAAAGAACTAAGGAAAAGAAACTTTTAAACTAGGAGAAACAATATACTGCATCCATAAAAATCAGCTGACTGTGAAAACAAGTCACGACAGTATGTCTTTATTGCTTATTTTGAAAAGTTTTAAAAAATAAAGTGAGGAGGAAGAAGAGCTCAAGTTTAGAATCTTTACTTCTGTTTTCCTCCTCTAAGTCCGCAGAAACAGCCTCCAAAGGCTTGCTAAAGAGGGTTTTATATACTATTCTTACTTGTACAGACCTATATGAGTTTTTTATTTTTTTAAAGCATAAAAGCAAAATGAATTAGCACAAGGAGCGTAAACTCTGAAATCAGACAGAACTGAATTTAAGTTTAGGATTTGCTGTAACCACTCTCTTGGCTAATATATGTCTTCAATGTTAGCACTGCACCTGAAACATAACAGTGCTCTCCCCCAATGTGATTTCCCTCCCCTTTCTGGAAATGTGAGTCTTCTCCAATTTTGGCATTTGGAAATGCTTATAACAAACATCATAAATACATATTTATGAAGTCGTGTTTGGCCACAATGTCTACGTTTTAACAAACAGCATTTATGACAAATATTTCAATAAAAATATTCTTCCTTGCTAGTTTTTCAGAAAAAGTGAGCAAGGTTCCTTCCAATTTCCTCATTTTAAAATATGTTTGAAGAAGAGAAACTCTTTTAAGTGACCAATACTTAGAAGGAGCCTTTTCTGGACCACTTGTTCACTTACTTCCCACAATGAGTAAAAAGGAGACTGTAAGTATGCATAAAAGACATGGGGTGAGGGGTAGTTTCCAGGAAAGAGAAACAATGAAACTAAGAAAGCCAAAAATCAATCCTCAAGCATTTTCAATCCAGCTGTATTCATCCATTCATCCATCCATCCAGCATGGTCTCCCCGAGGTTCGCTCTGTGCCAGGCCCTGGTCCTTGCTGAAGCTCCTGCCTCTTACGGAGTTTACAGTGACAGAAGGAGATCTGTCACCAAACCAAATGTTATTTTTTCCCATCCTTCTGGGATTTTTTTGAGCACTGTTATTTGTCCATTTTCCCATAGCCATCATCCCTTAACTAGAAAACTGTTAACATTTTGAATTCTACACTATTTTAAAATAGTGTCTGACATTTTCACGGTGGGATGTTCATCCTAGGCTAACCCACAATTTATTTATCCTGAAGATTTCTACAATTTTTGCAAGGCAATTAAAAGATTTAAAAGTAAAAACTAAAAATTTTGCTATGTAATTAGAAGATTTTTAGAAAATAAAAAGCCTTTATAGCGTTGGGTTATTACTCTATTAAAAATCCCCAAACCAGTCATCCAAATCTGAAACTGGATACAAAAGGAAGAAGATGCTTTTCTTTTTTTTTTACATTTCTGAGCTCATCATCTTTACCTGGATTATCGCAACTGCCACCTCCTTGTTGGTTTCCTGGCATCTAGTCTCATCTCTTCTAGTACCTATTGTCCAGCATGTTTAAAACATTTTTTTCCCTTTTGAAAATTTAAATCCCTTCATGCCAGTCTCTGCTTACCCTGAGGATAAAAATCTAAAGTTTTGACTGTGGTTTACATAGCTAGCTAGTATCTCATTTTGGCCCAGCTTCTCCAGCCCCCATCCCCATCCTGATCCTACTGAAGTTCCTAGAAGAAGCCACACTCTTGAGGTTTCCTTCTGCATCTGCCATTTCTTCCTTTTGAAACTGTCATGTTCCTTCATGTGCTGACTCAATCTTCCTGCCTGGCCCCTGTCCCTTCATCTGGGACATCTCCTACATTCGCCTCCTGGGTTAATGTCCTTTCTCTGGTTCCACAGCACCCACATTCCCCCTTGAAGAACACCTCATCAGAAATTAATTATTTACCTCTTGCCTCTTCCCCACTGAGCAGAGGATTCCTTGGGGACAGATCTTCTGTACAGCAGCTAATCTCTACTGGCTAGTACTGTCTAGATTTAAATGGATGCTGTTAGCACCTTGTAGCTACGGCTGAATCTCTTCATTTTATTTTTACATATATTTTACATTTTCTTCATTAATATATTTTTTCTCACATACTCACACAGAAAATGTGGAAAATAGAAAGGAACCTAACGCTCAACTACCTGTTCATGATAACCATCAACAAACTGTTGTATTATTGTTTTCCAAGCACAGAGTATTGTCATTTCTATATCATATTAAAATATACAAGTGTGTCCCTTGATTTGTTATTCCTTGCATGGGATACACATCATTCTCCAGATAAGTGTAACTTTTAACCACTGTACCATATTTCATCAAGTGGATATCCTATAGTTTCCTATACTGTTCCCCTATGCATATACCTTGGGTTACTTCTGGATTTTTCACTACAAAAATGTAGTAACATGCTGGGCATTGTCAGGCAAACCAGAAGGCTGAGGGAGGAGACTCCCAAGTTCGAGTCCAGCCCGGGCAACACCTATTTAAAAATTTAAAAATAAGCCTGTAATCCCAGTACTTGGGAGGCTGAGGCAGGAGGATCACTAGAGTTTGAGGCCAGCCTGGACTTCATAACAAGACCTTGCCACAACAACAACAACAAAAACAAAACAACAACAGCAATAACAACAAACTCCAAAACCATATAACCTAAAAAAACAGCTGGGGATGTTACCCTAGTGCAAAGCCCTTGTGTTCAATCCGTAGTACAGGAAAAAAGATGCAGTAAAAACCATTTTGTATGTTAACCTTTCTTTGACGTTAAGTTTTAATTTTATAAGCAAAATTCCAGATGTAGGGTTAAAAGGTCAAATATATTATTAAAATTGTAATATATGTTTCAGTTGGCTTCTTAAACAATCACAGTGCTCCTTGGACCTTGAAGAAAATTCCCTTGTTTTTGCCAGAGAAGGAAGTAAAGTACCTTGTTTTCCTAAAAGGTTCTCCCAAAGAAAGGAGAAAGACCGAGTCAATGGGTCTGAGATCTAAAACCCCCTTTGCAGTGTGTTTTGTACGAAAAGAAGGCATATATGTTTCCGAAGTGTGTACTGTTCAAATATGCAATCATTCAGACTATATAACTGTATGCTGATCCTTACAACTTGTGAGGATCACCTTTGAATGTCCACTAACGCAGTGTCCCACACAGGCCACTGATCCAGGTCTGGTGGTGAAGTCAGTGGTGCAGTAAGAACGTGAGGTGAAGAGAACCTCAACTGGCAGATACTGAACCCCTGAACAGGAAGATGACGCTGTGAACGCCCCTCCATGCACATCTAATGCCCACCTAATATGCATCCTTCACAACGTTGTTTTTCTGTTTGTTGGCTTTCAACTATTCAGCAAAATGACTTAGATCTTTTCCTGGCACATATTCCCACACTTTTGGCTGGTTCTAAAACAATGTAGAATAATTACCAGGTAGAACATGC
Organism: Fukomys damarensis; assembly: GCF_012274545.1. NCBI lineage: Eukaryota > Metazoa > Chordata > Mammalia > Rodentia > Bathyergidae > Fukomys > Fukomys damarensis. Next base: position 24,210,381 of record NW_022900948.1, on the reverse strand, counting down.
ATTTTCATACTGTGCTAGGGTGGAAAACCCAGGCTTCTAAGACAGAATGATATAAACATGTTTGTTAATGTCAGAGGAGAAGCAGACACCCTTGTCTTCAGATTATACTGCAGGCATCTGGTGGAGCAGATTAAGATAGAAAAGGTCCACTGTACCTCTCTAGAGTTTCAGACCTGTAGGGTTCCTCCACCTATTCACATAACCTTCATACCTTCAAAAGGAGATGCTCATATTAGCTAATACTGGATCCACTGTTAAAAGAAAAACCAGAGTGAACTTCGTACTTCTAGAAAAAGTGACGCCAGAAAACATGGGAAATGTTGACCTGCCTTTTCCATCACGAATGCCCATTAGTCAAAAACTAAGAATGCTCAGAGCTGCAAAGAATTTAAATGACATAACACAGTCTGGCGAACTTTTTCTGTAAAGAGACAGATAAGTAAATATTTTAAGCTTTCTGGACCATATAGTCTCTGTCACAACTACTCAACTGTTGTCATAGCTCTATAAGCAACACAGACGTGAGCATGCCTGGATTCCAGTAAACTTCTGGTTATGGAAATCCAGATTTCCTATAATTTGACTTGTTAGAAAAGATCATGCTTTAGCTCTTTTTTAAATTATTTAAAGATGTCAAAACCTCTTTTTGATAATGGGATATATAAAAGGGGGTGGTTTAGGCCAGTGGGTCATGTTTGGTTACCACAGGCTTATAATACCAGGTACCACAGGGGTACCACAGAGCGCTGTGCATGTCTTTGAAAACTGGAATAGGGGCAAGGGAAAGAAATCAGCAAGAAAAATTTCATCCAACTACTTTGTGGATGATTTCTTCTAAGAAGATGGTCAAGAGTGCCTGAACAGTTTTCTGTTTTGAATCTTCAGATAAGAACACTTTAGTCAGAGATTTTGCAAAAGCTTCAAGAAAAGACATTCAAAATGCTTTCATGCTGTTGTGAATGGTAGGATTTATCTCCTTTTTCTGGCTGAGTAATATTCCATTGATATATGTCACGTTTTCTTTCTTTATCTGCCAATAGATACCTGTTTCCATGTATAAGCTGTTATGAATAATCCTGCAGTAGGAGAACAGAATTTGTAGATCACACAGTAGTTCCATTCTTAATTTCTTGAGAAACCTCCATAACGATTTTCGTAATAGCTGTACTAATTTACTGTTTCACCAATCATGTACAAGGGTTCCCTTTCCTTCACATACATCAAAGCATCACACTATGCACCCTAAATACATACAATTTTATTATCAATTATAACTCAATAAAACTGGGTGAAAAAAGAAAATGAAAAAAAAAAAAAGAAAAAGAAGAAGAAAAGGTATTCAGCCAGAGAAAACACATAGGCAGTATTAAAATATTATGGAAAATGAGCCAGGAAATCGTATCTGTTCTGCACTGTGCTGCCCTCTTATTTTATACACACCTCTATCAAGCACAAAACATGCTGGGCTGTGACTCTTCAAGCCTTTCTTGCCTTACTTATTTATAAACTGTTCTAGCACAGCAAATATTTCTTATTTAGCATTATATTCTTGGTGAAGAGTATAAGGTTAGCCATGTGGCTGACACACAAAATGTTATCTGACTTTACTGGCAACTTGAAATCCCACGGGAGACCACAAAGTATAAAGAATTCATAATATTGCCATTCTTTTGTATCCCATGAAATAAATTTGCTTATTAATGAGAGAATACAATGACACTTTCTAAAAGATCTTGTAACAATACTTATTAAATATATTTCATGTACTAAAAACATACCCAGCAGTTTTTACTTAAATTGCTTAACCCTTAAGACCACTGTGTAAGATATGCATTATACTTCATATTTGAGATGAAGAAAACAGAACACAAAACAAGTGATTAAAGTTAGTTTAGACTCCTTTCTTCAGATATCACTGTTCAAGCTTTTCTCTTCATAATGCAAATCATCTGTAAAACTGCAAAGTTATCTGAGCAAGGTGGCGCATGCCTGTAAATCCGGCACTCAGGAGGCTGAGACAATAGGATTGCCAAGAGTTCAAGGCCAGCCTGGGTTATGTGGTAGTGAGTTCAAGGCCAGCCCAGACTACATATAAAGACTTTGCCTCAAAAAACAAAAGCAAAATTACTCATAAAATATGTGAAAATCACCATGGTTATACTAGCTGAACACAGGATAAAGAAAAAAATATTGACAATAATATTCTGCTGCAAAATCTGATGGGATAATGCAGTAAAATCTTTTGAGAAGTTTTCTTCAAAATAATCCTTTTAAGAACAGTAAGATCAAAGAAGTATCCAAAAGAATAAGATACATAGAACTGAGGAGGATGTCTACTTCCTTGAGCTAAAATTAAAAACAAAAACAAAAGCGAAAAACCATTCCTTTTTGTCAGTTCTAAATTGGCCAAAATCCAAACTAAGTCAACTCATTTGGAGAATCTTGGCAAAACTCCAGACACAAGTTCCCAAGAAAGCCAGGTGTCATTAAGAGTCTCAGAGCTTCACTTTTGGCCAACTGAATGTTTACCAATCTCTTGGACATGTAATAGAGAAGATGCTGGTGATGCCACCACATTGTGCTTATTTGAACAAACGGAACACTTAAAACTTATTTGAAAAGTGATCTCATTCATCGCTTTATTTAATAAACAACTACTGAGATTCTATTGCATGCTAGGCATCATGCTGGATTTTGGAAGGAAGGAAAAGAATATGCCTTCAGAGAGGAAGAAGAAACATCTTGAGGAAGCTTGAAAGGATAAGCAATTAACTTTACCAGTAAAATGAAGAGAGTGTCAAAGTTTACAGGTAAATAGCATCTTCTAAAATTGTAAATCTCCTTGCCCGTCTACTTCTGGTTTCTCTAGCCTCTAAAACACACGAAAAAATAGATCTATCATTGAAAAAAATCAACAAACTGACACGAGCAAAAACAGAATGAAATGACAAAACCTTCAGTTTGCAGAGATGTAATATTTAGTTCAGAAATGAAATGCAATTCAAAAACAAAAAAATGTGGCCAATGGTGTGTTTTATGATTTGGAGTGGGGGGAGGTCTTTTTAAAATTTATTCTCATTTTCTGAAAACTAATGTTCTATGTGATTTACCCCTACCACCCCCACCACTGTCACTTTTACTAGACTAGAAAACCAAGGAATTTTATTGGAAAACAAAAGTGTTGGCCATTCTTTTGGGACTTAATATAATGTGCTTCCCCAAACTGGCAAAAAGTAAAAGATATGAGTTTTTTAGAGTTCAGTCGCCCGAGGCTCCATTTGTATAAAAAATTAAAAACATTTCAAAGTAAATTCAATTAGTGAATGTGTATTGTCTGAATAGACTATCCTTCTAAATTTAATATACCGAACATGACAATTTTATGACCAAACCAAGTTAGAGATAATATATTTTTATGTTCCTTAAACTAGCAAAGAGACTTTAGAACCATAAAGAATACTAACAAGGTATTGCATATACTTAAATTTTCTTCCAAAAAAAGTCTATGTGTTTTTTAAATGGGCAAAGTACAAGATTAATTTTTGCCCAAGAATTTGTTTCCTATAAATGCTGTCTTCACCTCAGTAGAACCCTTAATAAATGGTAATACTGATAGATAATTCATTGTATATGTGAGCCTGTGTGTGTGTGTGTATGTGGAGAGAGAGAGAAAGAGAGAGAGAGAGAGAGAGAGAGAGAGAGAGAGAGGGAGAGAGAGAGAGACTGAGACTGATGATGAAATAAAATAGTCTTCCAGAAGACCTAGTGAGATCAGAAAAAGACAGGGAGTCAAAGGATGATACACTAAAATTGCCTGCACTGTTTACTTTAGATCCCATGAGATTACAAGTGATTCCTTGCTCACTGGCAAAAGATAAAGGTCTAGGAGAACAAGATTCTGTTTGTCACCTATAAAATGAGGGTTCTGATTGTCATCCTTTCCGTACTGCACTCTGGCTTCTGAGGATAAACATGGCAGCCTATATCAAGTGCACTTGACATTTTGGGTCTTAAATGGAATGATATATTTGACTTCAAGGACTCTTCCTGCTGTTACCAGTATTCTGTCCAGCCCATGAACAATACAGTTTGACATCTTTAGAGATGTTCCTGAAGTTTACAACCTCTGCAGGCAGAACTCAGATGTCCAGTTTTGAATGTCCAGCTCTGTTTAACGAGATTTTTTTACTGTAAAATACATCCTGCAGTGTCTTATAGCTTCTTCTACAGATTTTTCTCCACTGCACAAAATCACTTAAAGCTATTATTTCTCATGAGAGAATGCAGTGAGCAATGCACTCAGCACATAGTCTTACTGCAAAAAAAAAAAAAAATAGTGACTCTCAGCTCAGAAACAATGACTTCATTTATTCCACATTTTATTTTTGACAGCTTATACATTAACCTGGATCTTGAGTATCTTGAACTATTGGTTCCAAGAATCAACATATTAAGAAAAAGACCTCGGTAAATGAACATTTATTGAAGACCTATTACATGTTTGCATTTGGGGTATTGAGGTATAGTTTACTTTTGTCTGTTGTAAGTGAACAACTCAATGATATTTAGTGGATTTATAGATTTTGTACACTTCATCACTCTAAGTTTCTTCATATCTTTTGTAATCGACTCTCGCTGCTGACTTTTGAGGTGCTGTTTCTATAATTTTGAATTCTCTAGAAATTTCATATAAACATAATCATATTATATATAGTCTTTTGTGTTTGTCTGGCTTCTCTCCACTTGACATAATTTGAGGTTCATCCATGTTGTTAAACTTCCGCAAGTGGTATCTTGTTCACGAATTTGATTCTTTCGACCAAGGTGGATGAGAACCAAATCAAATTCAATGGTTAGATTCAATGTTGACCTATGGGGAAATTTGATTCAATTCTTGTTCAGTTCAGTTTGCAACCAGAATTGTTGAGAGAATTGAATTCATGGACTGAGGTACCAATGTACCGTGTTATTTTTCATTGATGAGTTACGTTCCACTGGATGACTACAGTCTACCACATTTTGTTTATGACCTATTAAAGTAGGATTGCTGGGTCCTATTTTAATGCTAAGTATATGCTAAGTTGCCAAGTATATGTTTGACTTTTTGTTTTGGTTTTTTTTTGGTATTGAGGATCGAACTCTGGTCCTTGTGCTTGCAAGGCAGGTAGCAGAACCACTGAGCTAAATCTCCGGCCCTATGTTGACTTTTAAACTCAAAGTGGTTATAGCATTTTACACTCTGAGCAGCTATGTATGAGATTTCCAGTTTCACCACATTCTTGCCAACATTTGGTACTCTTAATTTTTACCATTAATAGAGTACAATAGTAAAATATTGTTGGTTTAGTTTGTATTTTTCCAGTAGTGAAAAATGTTAGACATCTTTTTAATTTCTTTATTTTCCATTTGTATAACATCTTTGGTAAAGTGTCTATTCATACTTTTGTTCATTTTTAGTTGCTCATTTTGTCATTACTGAGTTGTAAGAATTCTTTGTGTATTTTGGTCAAAGTCCTTTCTTACATAATTACTTTGAAAATATTTGCTTCTGATCTGTTGCTTGCCTTTTCATTTTCTTAATGGTGTTTCTTGAAGAACAAAGTTTAATTTGGTGACATTCAATTTATTAAATTTTTAAATGTCTGCATATTTTGTTTTGTCTCCAAGAATTTTTCCTTAACTCATTATCACTATTTTTATGGAAGTTTAAACTCATACATATGGTACATTTTGACTTAAAAAAATTTTTTTTTGTACTGGGGATCGAATTCTGGTCCTTGTGCTTGCGAAGCAGGTGGCAGAATGAACCACTGAGCTAAATCCCCTGCCCTTGACTGAATTTTTGCGTAAAGTTGTTGTAAGCATCAAGGCCCACAGTTTGCATGTGTAAATCCAATTTTTCAGTACTAGCTTAAAAAATTTTGCTTATTGCTTTTTCACATTTTATGAAAATCAATTGAACATGGCAGTGGGATCTCTCCTATGCTCCATCTATTCTTATGGCAATATTATACACTCTCAATTGCTGTAGAATTATAATAAGTTTTGAAAGTGAGAAGGGTAATTCCTCCAATTTTTCTTTCTGTGCTGTTTAGACCATTATAGATCTTTTGTGTTTCCACATAACTTTTAAAATCAGCTTGTCAATTTGTACCAAATTTTTTTTCTGAGATTTTGATAGAGTTTATGTTGAATCTGTAAATCAGTTTGGGAAGAATTATCGGCACTAAACTTTCTAATCCATGAACACGATATATATTATAATAATTTAGTTTTGTAAATTTCCCTCAGCAACTCTTTGTGGTTTTCACTGTAGCTGTGGTAGATTTTAGGTTAAATTTATTATTCTTAAGTATTTTTTAAAATGTTATTTACATAGAAATTGATCTTTCTAAAACTTCATTTTCAGGTTGTCTACTACTAGTACACAACAATATATAATTACATTTTTGTATATTGATCATATATCCTGCAGCCTTACTAAAGTCACTAAGGTTCTAGTAGCCTCTAGTAGATTCATCAGGTTTTTCTAGTTACCAAGATTATTATACTGTCTATAGATAAAATGGGTTGGTTATATTTCTTCCTAATTCTTAGACCTTTAAGTCTTTGTCTTTCACCTTACAGTCCTTGACTTCTAGATTTGAATTGTCAGCAAACTTCTCTTTAGTAAATTGAGACCCCATACTTCTTTTATGAATGCTGAAGTGCATACGGTTCATCCTGGTGAATTTTCATTTTCAGCTACTGTATAATGCTACTGCCTATCAGCTAAAAATTCAGTTTCATTAGCACTGCTGACTTTACTTACAAAATAAGTGTCCAGACAATTATGGCAAAAATCTAATTGGACTTTGCACACATTCTTTAAGAAAAAGAATAGAAAATGAGAAAACGTTAAGTGTTGCTATTAGTAATAAACATAAATCTCATAAACTTAATAACAACTGAGACAAAGATGAAAATCATTAGGCTTGCTGAAAGAGGCAATTCCTTTGCCTCGATTAAGTGTTCACTGACTTAATAAACTGGTCAACCACGAGAAGAGAAAGAGAAAAAAGACATAATTTGACAGTGAAAATATAACACCCAAGACTGTCTAAAATACAGATATAATTGGTGATTCTATAATATATCCCAGGTCTTGAGAATATAAGTATCTTTATGATGGGTACAACTATTGTTATATTTGAGCAAAATTCAATTCACAAATATTCTGTGGAAGATATTGAGTCTTCAAGCATGGGAAATACAAGGACTTCATCTGATCTCACAAAACATATGAGAATGGTGCAGCAATTATTGTTTACAAATCAGAAAATAAACAGACCTACAAATTTAAGTAACTTCTCAAAACATATACAACGATGGCAGAGACAGGATTAAAACCTACATCTTTTTTGTCTCTAAAAGTTTTAAAGTTAGTCCTGACTTTTCAGTGCAAACTATTTCCCTGTCCTACATCCTAAAGCCTCACTGTTCCACTCACAGGTCAGGAAACCTGTGATTCTGTGTGTGCTGTGGTTACTAACGTACTCTGTATTTCCCCAGTGACATAAGGTAGTTTCCCAGTAACAACAACTGGGGAAGAATTCATATTCTTGATTTGCTGTGCCCCAAAATAATCATCTAAAGGTTTAAATACTATAATAAAAAGCTGGTTGCATAAATATGTATAAATAAATACAGAAATCTCAGTTTGAAACAAATGATTTCTCCTTAAGTTTGGGTTAGAAATGCTTAGGAAGTAAAAATCAGAAAAGATATTGAAATTTTTAAGTGGTGCAGTTCAGGCTTTCCTCCCTGCCTTCATGTGTTGGGCATATGTTGGAAAGTTAATAGATTGCAAAGCAGAAAAGTTGATGTAAAACCATTAAATTATGGAAAGAGACAAATCTTTGCATCCCATCTCAACACTCCATAGGGGAAGTCCAACTCTTAGATCTAGATGATTCAGACTAAAATCTTTACAATCTAGGTTTGTACAGCCAGAAGAGACATCTTTCTGCCGATAAGGATACAGAGCAAGGGAGATAGAAACCGTATCAAAAGAGCTTCTCATTGTGTCTTGAGTGAGCATCTAATGCTTTGTTTTCAGCTCATCAAAAATAATTTCAACAAACTAAGTGGTGCCTTGGTTCATGAACTCAATTCTCTCTGTGATTCTGGTTCTAAACTGACCTGGATAAGAACCTAATCAAATTTCCCCATAAGGTCAACATTGATCCTAGCCATTGAATTTGATTCAGTTCTCTTCCAGTTCAGTTTGCAACAAGAATCGTGTAAAGAATCAAATTCATGAACGAGGGTACCACTGCATTTTCATCAAGCAAACAGTAATTACAGCTCCTCGTGTAGTTAAGGCAATACCCCAAACCAGAAATAATCGTGTCAGTTCATGATACACCAAGTTAACCCTGTGCAAAGAAGCTGTCCTGTGCCGATCCTCTGATCAAACCTTTGGAAGAGAATTTTTTCATAAACCCTCTATTTCATGTCTATTTTTTTAACAAATCATTTCTTCCCTAAATAAAACATATTTTGTAATAGTTGTGAAGTTCAAATACACATGGTGAATGCCTCTGTAAATCTCTGTAGTTCACAAAAATGTTAGAAACAAACTACTTGACTGAGGGACATGGTGGCATATCAGGCAACTAGGGGTCAGCAACTATGTGCCCACAGCCTGTTGCTTATTTTTGTCAATAGTTTTAATGGAACACAGCCATGCCCATGCACTTATGTACTGCATATGGCTGCTTTCTTGTTATAATGGCAGACTTGAGCATTTGCTACTTAAGCCACAAGGCCTGTAAAACCTAAAATATTTACTGTCGCTCTTACAGAAATTTGCCAACCTTTGTGACAGTGAATTTAGAATACAGAAAAATACTCTTGTCTGGATTTTTTTAAAACCCAAGATAGAAATTTTTTTGTATTGTATACTCAAAATTGTGTAAAACAAGTAAAAGTGGGTATAGAAAAGAGATCGAAAATGTCAAGTAGTTAGATTTGGGATATGGGTGATTTGCCTTTTCTTCTATTTTTTTTTTTAACACTTCCCTAAAATGACCTCAGATTGCTTTTATACTGAAGAACTAAACTTCATTTCAGAAATTATTTTAGTTCACTTCTCTGTGTTGTACACAGTGGGTGTGACTAAATTCACCTGTCTCCCACTTGGCCCCTCCCCACTGGAGTGCTGAGGGTGGGAGACAGGAAGTCCTGGGCAAGTACCTTATGCTCATCCCGAAGGTGACTGTCCAGTTCCTCCGTGTGCTTGGTCTCATAGTAGCAGAGCTGGCATTTGTAAGGTTTCAGTTCATTGTGCTTTTCTATGTGTTGCTGGAGGCTCTCGTCACTGGAGCAGGTGAAGGTACACTTATCACAGCGGAAAACTACTCCCTGCAAGTATTTTGATAGTTTGGAACGGCACACTTCAATGGGGACAACTCGCTCTTCTGTGGAGACAAATTGAATGGAAAGATGGGCATTTTTACTGATGGCAAGCAGATGTTTTTTCTTGGAATATAAGAAACTCAATTTTGCTAGTTCTCATGGGTCTGGGTCTGTGGTTTGCACACACACGCACACTGCCCCACCCCAACCCCCAAACAATGTATTTCTCTGGTATAAGTGGTGTTTTGAAGACCAAAGGCTCTTTGTATACTAAACACCCAAAATGACCTATGTGTAAAGGTGGGGCGGGCCGAAAGGTGCTCCTTAACTCCTTAGTGGGTGGCTATGGTGAGGGCAGTAATGGAAATGGTTGCCGTTTTTACTAACATTAGTGATTACTGATAACAACCATTAGCATGCCCTTCTCCCTTAGCAAATGTTCCTGAGACTGGACCTATAGATTCTCTAAGAGGGGAGGAAATAGAATACTATCTGAACACCTATGCGCCACGATTGCACTGGCATCTTCCTCCCAACACCCATGAGGCTAGCGTTACTCCTATTTCACAATAAGTAAAATGAGGAACAGCACATTTCAGTAACTCTCCAAACAAAGCTCACCGCCATCGTCACTGGCAAAACCGAGATGTGAACCAGGCCCACCTCACTGCAGATCCACTCTTGGCAGTATTTCCAGTCCCATTCCTATTTCTCCTTTTAAGATGTTCTCAAGGTGACTCTTCTATTTTGAAACCGAGAGTCTCTAATCTAATAGTGAATCCGACAAACAAAGAAACCTGTATACTTTCTTTCGCTCAAAATCCAACTATGATGAGCTCATGAATGAAATGGCTGCGAGCAACATCCAGGGGTCCTGCAGGAGATGCAGGGGATCTTGTCTTTGCAGATCACCCTTAATCCGATTGTCACAATGGGAAGAAACTAAAAGAGAGAGGATTTGGGTGATTTTCCTGTTAACATAACAAATGCTGTAGGGCTGGAAATGCATGTGCTTGTTTATTTTGCACTCTCTCACCCTTATGTTTAACTGCTCAAATTAAATTTCACACCAGTCTGCCCAGAGTCTCGGCGCACGCGCCAGATATCCATAACTGGGATAAAATTAAAATCTGTGCTATTTATGCAAGAATCAAATATAGCGTGAGTTTTCATGCTGTGTCTGGAATTCAGAAGACTCGGAAAGTTTACAAATGGACGCACACAACATATACTTATATTATTTAGAAACAGCAATGTATTATTAAGTCAAGAAAGCATGATTTATTCCCAGAGCTGCTGAGGAGTAATGTTTTCAGAATATCAGTATTTTGTGCACTGATGTGATCAGCTCCTCTAGCCCTCCCTTTGTTGTTGGCCTGTATTCAGCCCCTGGGAATTTCCCTGTCCAACGTCATGCCTTAGTCTCAACCACAACATTCTAACTTCAGGGCAGTTGCTGCCTTGGGAGTCCTTGAATGCCGCAATTAATTGGCTAGTAAAATGCTGGGCAGAAGAAGTGTGGAGGTTGGTGTGTGCAACATACACTCTGAAGCTCTAATGCATATGTTATTTTCCCTATACAAAGAGTCAGTTGCTTATTTAGAAATATAAATATTTTTAAACCAAAGTATAACAGACAGCTAAGGAACACATCATTATAATGTAATCCACACATTTCTTAGAATAGCAAATGCTTAACTGTCTTCTAACCATTCAGTTTCATGGTTTGGTGTATATGCTTTGGTGTAAACTAGTGAGTCCTAAGGAACCTGTGCTAGGAGAGACTACTCCTCTAACTCCAGGTTTCTTGATAGTGGTGTGGCTGACATTTTGGGGTTGGACAATTCCTTGTACTAGGAGGCTGGACTGTGCATTGTAAGATGTTCATCAGCACTCTGATCTCTACCCACTAGATGCCACCCTCTTCCTCCCCGGTTGAGACAATCAAAAGTGTCTGCAGACTAAGGAGAGGGACTGAGAGGGAGCCCAGATGAGAATCACTGCTAAGTAAGGCTCAGGGCATGAACCCCCCCTGCTCTGTATAAGTCAGTCCTTGGCATGACCCATGAGCAAGGTGGTGACATGGTGTGAGCTGGAGAGTGGCAACATGAGGGGCACAGCACACCGTGGAATCCACAGGAAGTTGAGTGAATCTCCCGGCACCTTCCTTCCTTGAGGCCGCACTCACCCCTGCTCTCTGTGGTTGTTCCTAATTTACACTGTGTCATCTTTACTGCTTTCTCATTCATTCGTCAGCTCTGGTCTGTCCTACCTGCCTTGGTTTTGTTGACCTCAGTGGAGATGGAGAACAGGTGCGTATAGCTTTCCACGTAATGGGGCCCCAAACACATCGAAGACAGTCAGTCTGTCCCTCTGTGTCTTCACTTCCCATTGTAAATAATTAGCCCTTTCAAAAAATTTTTATGGGTCTCCTTTTCAATTCCTCTACCACTTTGGTTAGTTTTCTTTGCAGTTTTCAAATTCACTATGTGTATCTAAGTGAACTTTACACAAAGTCATGAATACACAGAATAAAGCGCTGGTGTTCAAGTAATAATAATTAATGCACACTATAATTTATTAAAAGCCTGCCATGTCTGAAGCACAGTTAGGTGTTCTGTGCACACTGTGACTTCTTATCCTCATAGTACTCTATAAAGTAAGTTTAATTTTCTTCAGTTTGTTGATGTGGAAATTAAGAAATGATCAATTAAGATACTTCCTTAAAGCCACATCTTTATTTTAGCACATTGGCAATCTGGGAGCACAGATCTGACCTGGGCTAGCATGCACTTTCTCCAGCCAACTAAGAATTCCCTGGGAGCCTCCAGTCTGTATGTAGTATACTTGCCCTTTATACTTAATATTTTAAAACAGGAAAAAACTACAGATTTCTAACGCAAGGTATATTCTGGATCTGCTAAAAGGTCATTTCCCCACCTGCCTACTCAGAAATGTGACTTCCCACTTCCAAATTAAGATAACACCAGTGTACTGAGCATCTCACTTTTAGGGAATTTTACTATGACATTATTTTCAAAAAAAGTTAGCCTTCCTTTCTAAAAACACAGCTAAGATGACCAAGATTTAAAAAAAAGACAAACTTTGAAAGGTGGGCAAATGACCGCCTGTGTTTTCTGAATGAGGTTATTCATTACCCAGGCAAGTGAAGGACATAGTTAAAGACTGGAATGTTTCCAGGTCCTGCCTTGGCTACAGAAGCTCAGTGCTCAGGGCTTTTTTTCTGTGGGGGCAGTGACAACTGTGGGTCTTTCTTGACTTCACACCTCTCAAAATTACCTTGGGTACAAAATCAAGGCCTGAATCACACTCATTGTGACTCAGCTTCCAGCCTGCCTGCAAAAATATTATGACTTCACCAGTTCGACTATAAGATGGATTGTGTCTCTCATCTCCTCCTACTCCAAAGATGCCTAGTGCTGCAGCAGAACATAAAGGCCAGGAGGCTGGATCAGAGGAACCCACACTGAAGTACCTGTGTCCTAAGGTGCCACAGGAGCTGAGGAGCACACCCCCCATCAAGCCGTGTGGAGCTCACTGGAAAAATCCACACAATAGAAACTACAGAGGGGTCACTTCTTTACCAATCAGCAAAATACTGCATCACTGTGGAGTCCAAAATCACCAAGTAAAAATTCTTTCTGAGAGGCAAACCATAACATGTATGTTTTTTCCCCCAGAATATGCCACATCTAAAAGAAGCAGGGAGAGCTCTAGAAGTCCTTCACTTGGGCAAAGCTGGTGTACTAACTATGACCCCAGGAAACTGAGTCCCTTTTTAGGCCAAACTGACGGTCCATCTGTTACTCTTAACAAACAAGTGACAAAGACTGAATAATCAAACAACAGTCATCAGGAAAATAGCATTATTAATTTTTTTAATACTAAAATAAAACCAGAAACAGAAACACATAAATATAAGCAAAACAGCTCCTGGTAATAAGTGCCAAGTTTTGATGCTAGCTACGCTTCCATGCTCAAGCTGGACAGAGCTGGGAACAAACAGCACCTCTAATTCTAACATGCACAGGTATTTGGTAAGGTTGGAGGGGAACACATGATTTTACTAAATACGGAAAACAATTGGTAATCTCACTGCAGATATTTTTCTCAAAAGAAAAAGGACAGGATTAGATAAGTTAGGGACGGTAACTTTCCTTCTCTCCCTCTACCTGCAAGGCTTAGATATAGTTAGCACTTGTCTACTTACTGAGCAACAAAAACATTAGGAGACCAGGAACAGGGATTAGCTAGGCAATCACTGTGTAAATATTTCGCAAAACTGTGTTTCGTCCTAAAATTCAATCTGTCCCAGTTTTTTAGGCTATGAGGGGTATAAGGTGCGTATGGATGAAGCTGTGCGTGACGCGTCTTGTTCTTACTGTGGTAAAGTGAGCAGAAGTGTGCTCATGAAACTACTTATTCTCTTGTTTACTATCTCTTTTCTTATTATACCTAAATTCCTTCAGTGTACAAACCTTTCTTGACTCTTCATGGCTGTATCCACTGTTATATAATTAGCATGTGCATGGCCCTGGGTTCAATCTCCAGTTACACACACACACACACACACACACACGCACACACAGACTAGTATATAATGACTCTTCAACAAATATGTCGCTCAAATGAAAGAAAATCCACCAGAAGTTCTACTATCAACTTTGAAATTGAAATCTCAGGGCTTGATTTTTTCCTATTTAAACTCATCAAATCAGGGCCAATCTCATCCAGTGTTGATCTGACCTAAGTCCATAGTTCCTGAAAAGTATGAATCTACCAATCTCTTGCTTCAACTTTTGTTAAATTGTATTTAACAAGTGTCTCATTGGCAATCTGATCAAAATTTGTCCTGGATTTCTGTATGTCACCTGAGTCCAATGTCTATATTAGTATCCAAGTCCTCCATAATTTAGCTAGAACATACTTTTCTAGTATTCCTATATTCTTTTCAGGCACGAGAACAACATGATACAATTCTGTAAACATGTTTTGCTTCCACTGATCTCAATGGTTAAATCATTCCTTCCCCTCAAGCAGTGGGTTGAATGATGCCTCCCACAAAAATATACATCCACCCCTAACCTCAGCATGTGCCTTTACTAGGACATGGGACCACTGCAGATGTAACTAGTTAAAATGAGGTTATATAGCATCAAGGAGGGCCCTAAATTCACTGACTGGTGTTCTTAAAGGAGGAGAAGGCACAGGGAGACACACAGGGAATGAGGTCACAGCAGGATGGAGACAAAGTTTGGAGTGATGTAGCTACAAGCCAAGGATGCTAGAGAACCCAGGATGCCATCAAAAGCTAGGAAAAGGTAAGGAAACATTCTTTGCTCTTGCCCTCAGAGGGAACATAACCCTGTCAACACCTGATTTTGTACTTCTCTGCCCCAGAACTGTTAAAAAAATACATTGTTTTAAGACTCCCTCTTGGTAGTCATTTATTATGGTAGCCTTGGGAAACTAAAATGCCCCATCTTGAGTTTTCTCTGACTGTTGAACCATTATGAAGGGCTCATTAAAAGCTACCTTTGTTTATCATCTTTTTCCACCGGAATAGAAATGTAACACTCAGCACTCACTGTCTTGCACGTCCTGTGCACACATTCACTTCCTCAAGGAGGCAGCTCCTGGGTCTTTTATACCCCTCTGTGACCAAACAAACAAGCACAATGAAGCATGGAATAAGCAAATAATGAGCATTTTCTGAATGCATGAACAAACAGTGTCCTCTCTTTTGCCACAGCCAACACAAATCTTTGGTTAGTTCTCATGCAGATTTCCTTCAAGTAAAACTTACTATCTTCCCTTTTCTCCCTATTTAAATATATCAATGTGTTTGGACAAGAAGGGATGGAAACTATTTTGCCGCAGTAGCCCTGTCTCAGCCAGTTCAGAAGTTTTTTTTTTCCCCTTTCATCCCAAGTATTTTCATTAACCAAGACCTCAGAACAATCTCATCCCGCAGACCCCAGAGACCAAAGATGTTTATTCAGAGCTGGAAGTGCACAGGTGTAGGAGAAGCCACATCTTGTTACTCTGAGATCAGCCCCCATGCGGAATTGTAAGGCAGATAGATATCCAATCCTGTCTCCTGACATGTGAAGACCAGCTTCCCACTGAGCTGTCATTGTGAGCTGAGGATAACAAATCCAGGCTGGGACAGATGGCAGATTCAATTGTCCTGGAATTCTCTGCTGTCTGTGGATCAGTGGGCTGCATCTCTGACCTCAGACCCAGCTGCCACAGCCCCTAGACTATCCAACAGGGTGACAACACCTTCCCTGGGGTAAGAAAGTGGTGCCTTTCTTTAAAACTGAGGGTTGTGGGTCATACACACCTGGGGCCAGATACCAGCGGAATTACTAGGAGTCATGTGACCTTAAGCGAAGATTGTTCAGTCTTTCTGAACTTTCATATTCACCACATAGGGTCTTCTGAGAATTCTGTATGACATGGTATAAATCACACACCATAATGTCCATTACCTAGTAAATGCTCACCAAAGGTATCCATTGTTGTTACAAATAATATTGTTACTAATTTTCAAATGCTCATGTAACTTCAAGTTGGTGCTCTCTGACCTTTAGGAGGGCAGTATTTAGATACTTAGAAAATTGTTCATAAGTAAACAAGGGATTGTAAACAACCAGTGGCAAGTAATGTGATGGAACACAGGATCAAAAGACTAAAGTTGGGCCAGGCATTTGGCTCAGTGGTTCTGCAGCCCACCTCAGAAGCGCAAGGTCCTGAGTTCAATCCCTAGTACCCCACCCCACCCCAAAGACTAAGGTTGACTCATGACTTCACTGCTTATCAGTTGGGTGACTTAGTTAAGTGATTCCAGCTCTCACTGGCTATGGAACTTACTAAGCTGTTGAGCACCCCTAATTGAACATCCGAAACCCGAAATCCAACACCACAGTGATGCTTAAACAAGTTTTTGATTTTGGTGCATTTTGGATTAGAAAACTCTATGTAGATAAATGCCCAAACTGGAAATAATTCTAGTCCCAAGCATGTTCAGATAAGAGATACTCAACCTGTACTATATTTATGGCTAGTAGAATATACACCATAGCAACTATCGTTCTTTTCAGGGAATCTACCATAGAAATTCCTTTCAGGTTTCTTTATCGAGTATTTCTGAAAATTTCCCAGACAACACTTTGTTTTCTTCACTCTCATGGCAGTGGGAATCTCAGAGTCGAACCTGAAGTCCAAGACTAACAAATACCAGTACCCTGTATCTCCAGTAAGTCTCCAAACTCTTGACTGCCCTTTTCATGCTTTCAGTTGCACTTTCTACTGCTTTCATTTTATTTCACATTTGCCTTAATTTACTCCTTTGTTTTTAATCCTAGAGCTCTGCAGGAAATATACTTAAGCTACCTTACATCTTTTATGAAATAAAGTAGACCACAAATAAATGCTACATATGGAAAAGGCAAAAACAAAATAAAAAAACCCAAACTCTTTCTCAGCCTCAAGTTTTATACACATAAAACAGCTGTTGCTCACAGTGATGGAAGATGAAGTGACTGGATGTGTAAGCAGCCCTTTGTCATGGTCTTAGGGTTTAATCCTTTTGTTTCCTCATTTTGAATTCTCAGCTTAGAAAAGTCATTGGGCTTCTTAGGCATCAAAGCCCTGCGCAAACCAGGCAGCAATATGGGGAAAGAAGAAAGCCAACCACAGAAATGGAGGATTCACCATTTCTGCTTGCTTGGCAACAGCACCACTAATGGCCTCCACCCAAGCTGTGAAGGGGCACAGAGCCACTGCAACACATGGGCTGGGGGACCGGAAGCCAGGTGACTGAGGCGGAACACCAGGCAGGACCACTCAGTCCAAGAATTCCTGCCTAAATGTTGCTATGCTGCTTTTCCCAGCTTGCAGGTAGACATCCTAGCCAGCAACAATCTCACGTCTCATTACCGTGCAACAGGGAGAAGGAAAACCCGAGGATGCTACACGTTGAGCTTTCTATGGAATTTGCAGCACATATGTGTATGTCAGAAAATTTACTGGACAAAGGCAGTGGCTCAGGGAAAACATGGATACTTTACAAATGCCCCCCAAAATATCGAGATTTCATCTAGTGAAGGACATCTCAGCAGGGAAGCAGATGCCATTTACTGCTTTTGAGGTCTGTGTGACAAATGCTGAAAAGCTATCCAAGGTTAAAAGCAAAGGAAGTGTGATAGGAAGGAAGAGGAAGAAAGTAAGAGAGGGAAGGAGGGAAAAAAGAAGAAAGGCAAAGATCAGTACATGGAAATGGAAAGCAAGACTGGCAATGGATATTCTAGTAATCTTTCTCCAATGCCCTGCAGCTTGAATCTTTTCAGGATAAAGCAGATCCTATATAAACACATTTTCTTTCCGATGCAAAAGCAGCTTGATGTTTAACAGTGTTTTAACTGAACAAGAGTAAACTCAAAACAAAAAATAAAATGGACTTAAGAGAAATACCCCTATTGACCAGTGGGAACCAACATTTATGATCAACTCTTTACCCACTATGTCCTGGATATAATAATCTCTCCAGCAAAAGGTTAAACAGTGTAGGATTCAAAACCAGAATTTCAGGGCCAGGGATTCAGCTCAGTGGCGCTGCACCTGCCTCGCAAGCACAAGGTCCTGAGTTCAATCCCCAGTACCCAAAACAAAACAAAACAAAACACCACTAAAAAAAAACCCACCAGAATTTCAGTTCAATGCTCATTCTATGTGTTTTCTAATATATATCAGGCCGTTTTTATTTTTTAAAGAATTCTTTCTCTCTGTTCATTTCAAGGGAAATTCTACATTTCGCTTTGGAAGTCATCATTTTGATCTCTGCCAAAATAATTGCTTACAAGCACATACAGTAGCTCTTCAAATGTTACATTTGCTTTCACCCACACATTTTGTTTTGCATTCATTCCTTCCTCAGGTGCATCCCACACATGGTTGTGGATGGCAGAGGATTCAGAATGTGCCCTGCGGAGGTGTTCACTGCAGAATCCATCCCCTTTGCCTCCCTCCAGGTGGAGCAATCCCTTTCAGCAGGAAGGTGTTTTTATTATGTGGGCTGTCGTGGTGCTTATCACTATGGTTTCTTACCTGGAAGAACAAGAAACCAAGGCAGAAGTGGTACTACTGTAGCCTCAAGAGAGTACTTGGGATACCACTACGCGTTCCTCCCACTGGCACCCAAAGGAAACAAGGAGGAAGGTTACCTCGGTGCAGCACGATGTGGTCAATCATGTTGCGTTTGTATTTGGTGTGATAGAGGCAGAGAGGACAGCGGAGATCTTTGGGGCCCTCCTCAGGAACTGCTGAATGCCCAGCTTCCACGTGCATAGTAAAAGCAGATCTAGGAAAGAGGTTGAAGAGACAGGTGGTGAGTTTGACAAGAGGTCATTTCTTTCACACATCTCTTGCCAGCAAACCCATCATAGTTGAACAAGCGTGACTTTCCTGATTGGGGGGGTGGGTGATCAAAAAATAAAAGTTATCCGTCATGTCTGCTAACTACAAGTTCCTTGCTAACTCAATAATAATCAAACACATAAATACAGTGGCAACATTATTATTTGGAATTTTGCCAGTTGGCTGGGATCAGGGCTTGATTTAGAAAATAATATGGTCCCTAAACACCTTCATGGAAATTAGAAATCGCATATTAATGCTATGAAAACAAAATCCCCAAGAGGAATGTTTCTCATCATACTGTGAGAAGGACTATTTTAAAGCTTGGTTGATTTACAAACTTCCTACTTGAGTTGTCTCGGGGGAAAAAGGGTACAAGCTGTTTAGGTGATGATGGCTGTTGAGTAGGGAGACTTAGTTCACACAGTTGTACTAGCTTCAAGGTCCTATCACCTTTTCTTCCACGCTTTCCAAATCCTCAATATTTCCAAACCCTTACATGTTTCATAAAAATGGATGAAACCATAGGTTAATGGGCAAGGATCCTTTCTTATCAAACCTTGTGCTTTTCTCTGGAGAAATGTGTGCACTGACAGTAGGCCCGATACTGTGCCCTGTAGCCTGCTTTCTGTTCTAAATTCCAAAATATTCATCTGAAAAGTAACTGGCCCAAGTTAACAGTCCGAGACATAACAGTTCCTACCAAAGCCCAGCAACTAAGATGTCTGGGAAAAAGTTTCTTCTTCTTCCAATTCATCTTTCTAGTGGCTCATGAAGCTTAATTTCCACTGCCTCTCTTGTGCAAAACCTGCATTGAAATGTTCTAAGGTTCAGGTCCTGTTTGCAACAGGAGTGGATAATAACTACTTTAAATGAGCAGTATAGTACTGGTGTTATGTTACCATAATAGCTTTTTCTCTATTATAAAGTATACAGTGCTCACCAGTGTTTATTGTAAGCACTTCAGATACACTGATTCATTTACTACTCATAAGGGTCCTATGAGATAGGTATCTTTAGTTTTCAGATACAGAAATGGAGACTCAGAGATGTTCAGTGACTTATCTCTAAGGTCACACACCCATCAAGTGGCAAAACTGGGATTCAAACTGGGGCAGTCAGGCTCCACATTTTATACCTGTAACCACTGACTTAAATGATATCTCATAGGATGAGATTACATCACAGGAGAGGTTTAGATTCTATGGTAGAAAGCATTAACTTTTTTTTTAATTGAGTTCACCAATTCTGTCATGTACAGGAGCAAAAGTGAGTGTGAATTATTTTTTCCTCGGTCTGTCTGTCTACGATGACTCAAGCCTTATCTTTGCAGTGCTGGGATCTTGAATCTCTTTCTTTCAATACTACAATCTTAAAGAAGAATTTTCCACCAGGAGAGTAGAGAGGTGAGCATTGCGGATGGTTTCTCTTAAGTTTGCTTTCAAAGTATATAAATACTGGATATAAAATGGGGAGCGGGATGTTCTCTGAGGGGAAAGTTCTTGTCGATTCAATGGGCTAGAGAAGTTCGTTGTTGCAATTCTGCACTGTTTGGGAGCCCATTTGCTCTGATTTTTAAACTCATTGGTTCTGATGCAGCTTTTCATCCTTTCCACAAATCCCAAAGTAGTCTTCTTGCTTTTGGGAAGGCTGGACCAACCTCCACATCAACCCGGTGGGCATGGCCTCCCCTGAACTCTGGCTGGTAAAGTATAAGGGGAGAATGCAGCGAGGGGCGGGGCAGATGCAGCCGCGGTTTCTCACAGTTGTTCTTCACACCACTTACTTAAAGCCTGTATAAAAGGAGCAGTCTTTGCACTTGAAAAGCTTCTTTCCTCCATGCTTGTCTCGATAATGGCGTCTAATGCTCTGGATGTAGCCAGAGGAGAATTCACAGA
Organism: Fukomys damarensis; assembly: GCF_012274545.1. NCBI lineage: Eukaryota > Metazoa > Chordata > Mammalia > Rodentia > Bathyergidae > Fukomys > Fukomys damarensis. The sequence goes on along the minus strand of NW_022900948.1, from coordinate 24,189,643 downwards.
ATTCGCAGTGAAGAACAGCTTCAGCTTTCTGCTCAGTGCCAGCAGTGGCTCCAGCAAGAGGCACAGGGCTAACGCGGCTGTTGTTTCTGGCCAGGGCGGCTGACTGATAGTGGTTCAGTTGCTGCTGAACGTCTGGGGGCTCGGAGTAGGATGAGTCTGTGGAGAGAAGGGCACAATGACATGGGGCAAAGAGAACACAGTAGGGGCTGATGCTTGAGAACCCCCAGTGTTAGGGTCGGCCCCCGCCAGTCTCACTGAGGCGTAATGGAGAAATTAAAAATGTCCCTGTTTAAGGTGTACAATGCGATGACCCAGTAGATGTTGACACTGTGAAATGATTACAAGTTAATTAACACATCAGTTTCCTCCCAAGATTTTCATTTTTTGGTGTGTGGTGAGTACATTTAAAATTCTAGCACATTTCAAGTGCATGATACAGTATGATTAAGTGTATCACCTGCTGTGTATTAGACCCTCAGAGCTTGCTCCTCCTCTAACTGAAAGTCTGCACCCTTTGACCAACACCATCTGATTACTTCTGAGTACTTTTTAAGGCTCACGCCTGTGATCCCACCTCTCCTCTTTGCTTACATTCTGTGATGCACACCTGGGAAACCACGTAGGGAGGAAGTGCCGCCTCTCTGCATCTGACTTTGAGGGCTCATGGCATTTAAAAATAAAATTCTGAGGTTAAGGTTTCAAAGCAAAGGAAGAAAGCAAACTGCTTTATTAAAGGAAACTGCAGCGTTGTTACAAGTTGCCACTAAATACCCGTCCTCGTAGGTGATAAATAAACCCTCATGGTGTACACAGGAGTCTATGAGGCAAGACAAGGGGTGATGCAATAGTCCCTCCTCTGCAGCCTGGAATTATGTACACCAGCCAAATTAAAAAAAAAAAATCAGTTTTTAACAGGAATGTTCAAGCACGTGGCACTCACATAAATATAAAAATGTTTTTTGCCTTTATAGTCAAGTGATTTAAATTTTAAAATACAAAAGTCTGATAGTGTTCTCCTGGAATGGATGCTTAAAGCTTAGTCAGCATTAAGATGGAGATTTACTCATAAATCCCATTAAAATGAAATTCCAAACAAGTTCCCTGAAAGGTATTTTAAAGCTTGCAATTCCGAGGAAAATGTCGGAAATGACAGGCACACATCTTAACCCTGAGGAGTTCAGTGGCCTGTGGTGGAGAAATCTGATCTGGATGGGAGGAGGGGGAGAGCTCAGAGTTCCTTCTTTACACTAAAATATGTAGAGAGAGAAAGTAAAATACTAAATTTAAAAGAGGGAGACAGAAAATAAAAGAAAGGTCTTGAACCTTTTCCCAACACCCTGCTTTGAATGTGAAGGTTCAGAATTCAACGCTGTCCTACAAAATCCACAGCTGCCTATGAGAGACACAGATGAGGTCTGTGAATACCACAAGAATTTCAGTGTAACTTTCCTTGAAAAGAAAACAAAGGACTCTTTTCTTAAGCCTTTCAGAAAGCAAGGGGGAAAGGGGAGCGAAACTGTACAAGCCTCCTCCTGATTTGATGGACACTTAATTTTCCAAAGCACGATTCCCCGAGGCAGGACATGGAAGATTCTGTAAAACCCGTATTTGATGAAACCAGGACCATCTTTCTCACTGGCCTCCTGGAAAAGCAAAACAAAGACACAGCAGCCTCCTTGATTATGGAGCACCCTCTTCCTGACTTCAAAGTAGAGATGTACCTTCTTTTCTTGTTCTCTGGTCTCCTCACCTCAATTCACAGTCCTCAAAACTGAGAAAAACCCCTTAGAAATTGTAAACAAACCTCAAACCACCACACACACACACACACACACACACACACACACACACACACACACTCTGAAACAAAAGGAAACTGGAACAATCTCTCCAAGCCTCCATGGGTTCATTACCAGGTGTAAACTGAAGACAAAGGAAGAAAGGAATGACACAACTGAATTCATTTTACCCAGTTCTTTTATCTCCTTTTTCTTTATTCCTCTACCCTTGCTGATAAACCCACTCAGGATCACAATAATCCCACTGTCAACTTCTCATTCTTTCTTTCAACAGCAGGTTTGTTTACCATTTCATGGATTGTTCAGAGATGTTTTCTATTTAAGTCCTTAAAACAAGTTTCTGCTTAAAACATGCACAATGAATGGCAGCGTATGTGTTCTGCTTCTCCCCTTAACATAGTTCTGAGCTGCAGGTTAAGCATGGCTGGTCAGCATCCCTGGAGAGCCTGGGTCCTCTTGCTGGTGCTGGTCCTGGCACGCGATCTTAGCTCTGCATTATAGAAATTCTACAATCAACAAAGCCAAAGTCAGGTTCTGCAGGTAGAGATCTGTCCACAATGCACAAATCCACCCAGGAGCCAAAACAAATATCCCAAGGAGTGGTCCACTTTGCAGTGAGTGGCTGCAGTTAGGTCTATGACATGGCACATCCCTCAGGAAGTGTCTCTCACAGCTTGGTACGGATACTGCGGCACACTTCAGACACCAAGTGCTTGACAGCTTCGATTTCTTCACAGCAAAACTGTGTAGGGATATGCGGCTCTGCTCAGGACGATATGCCAGGTGAATGGGTCTCCCCTTACTTTCCACCCACACTAATTCACCCAGGCATTCATTTAGGAAGATACCCTCCAGAAGAAGTGTTTTAGGTAACACATTTTTCTTATCTCCTGGGGTGTCTCTTACATCTAGGGTGATTCCATCCATCTGAAAAAAAATAAATTCTAACGGTATAGAAATACTTGAAGAAATAAAAATATATGAATCTTGGGAAAAGCCTTCCAAGAGACTCATCACCCTTCTTAAATGGCAACGCAAAAGGAACAGTTGCAGGTATCTCTGTTATTATTACTCTCCTTTTTCCTTCCTGGTTAAAATCAGGTGGATGGATATATTTACAAAAAGAAGCAAATCCCACCACTTATGATACATCTGCAGTAATACCCAGGTTACAACGTAAGGATTTGCTTCGCACTTTCCTTCCCTTTCTGGTGCCAGCATTCTCAGTCCCCCCAGCCCCCTGTGCCTTAGTGAATAATGTACAATTTTAGCACTTTGAGCACTAAAGTGACAAAGATGCGAGTGTGTATGATTCCACTGATCTTAAAAAAGCCTACTTGCTAAGCAACGTAAAATTTCAGCTTGCTCAGGAAGCCCAGCCCCAAGAGCAGGAAGAGGGTCATTCTGTGCCCAGGTTAGAAAGGCAAACAGATTGCCAGTAGAAGGACATGTCACATAAGTTAAAAATCATCATTAGGACTATTCTTTTTCATTCTGAGCTTAAGGAAAGAAAAGTAAAAAACACTCCTGTGCTTGCAGTGGCAAACTTCTGGTTATAGGGGAAAAACAGCAGCTGAAGCTCATGGATATAGATTCAGGGGGAAATTCTGCACCCAACAGCAGGTCATGAAAGCTCCATTTATCATCTGCAGGGCCAACTGTGTCTGCAATGGAATCCACAGCAAAGACTAAAGGTGTTCACCTTTGAAAACAAGTCATGGCTTAATGAAACACACATTCTGATCCAGTCCTGAGACATGTTGCCTAGAAAAGTTTAATGCCCTGATTTGTGACTTTATATGAAAAGTTTTAAAAATTAAAATGTCTTAAGTTATATTAAACTGTTTTGTAAGTTGTTTATAGTAAGAAAAGAATCTTATTTGTAAAATCAGGGCCAAACTACAATTTTAGTACAGATAGTTATAGTGCCTACAAGATTTAGAATATATGGCGCAATCAGCAATTACTTCTCACAGCTGCAGTATGCAGTATAATCAGGTTCACACTACAGTTTTACCTGTGAGGTAGCTAAAGCTGAGGATGGTTGAGAACAGCTAATTAAGATGCAGAGGCAGGATTTGAACAAAGGTCTCTGAGTATAACATCTGAGTCTTGTCTATCACCCGTTCCCACCTAAAAGTGATCTCTAGGGATCTATGATACGAATTGGAGGGATGAGAGATATGAGTGTTCTTGCAGCAACAACTAGAGGGGAGAGGAGAAAGAGAAAATAGTGCTACGAAGGTTGAAATAGTTAAGAAAATAACATCAGAAAACACAAAAATGATAATAGACTGAGATAACACTAAGCCAAAAAGAAAAACAAAACATTCAAACATTTCAGAACACAGAACAAATAATAAGCCCAGCAAGGTTCATGATAAAGAAAAAGGAAGTTCAAAATTTCAAACTGCTTTATAAAAATAATGCAGGAAACATCTCTAGAAGCCTATTATGCAGATATGCATTGCAAATGCCCAGAACTGGAAACTTTCTAAATCTCAAACTTTAGTTAGATGCTAGATAGTTTGTCTTCAAAAAACAATGCTCTAAAATTCAAGTGGGATTTGGCTGGGAAAAGAGAGGCACACAAATGCAAATGGAGATAAGTGCTTTAGGTGCCTCAAGAACAGGGCAGGATTTCATAACGGGAGAGGGCTGAATTCTGGATGAGCTCTCCTAGTCCTCTCAATTATTAATGTTCCTGGAAAATTTAATTTTAGATCTTCAGAATACCAGGCAAACACAGGTGAATATCAACTTCAGGATTTTTTTTGTGTCATTTTAGTTTGTTTTCCTTTTTTCCCAGAAAGTCGCCAGTGTGGAAATAATCACAAGAAATTCGACTTAAAAATGGAAAGGAAGGAAAGGAACTCTGGAAGTATGACAGAATGAGGTTTTCCTAAGAGCTCAGTTCTGAGTCCACAACATTTTAGTTACCACTATCTTTCTGCCAGACCATGTGCTGGCTGTGGGGTCTCAAGATGAAAGAAGATATGAGGGTCACCTTCTAGAATTCAGATCTCTTAGGGCAGGGAGCTGAGCAGTGGTTATCAAAATACAGACCTTCCTCATGTCTAGCAAACTTATTCCATTGATTGAAAGAGTAAAAAAAGGCAAAGAGAACAAACGAATACTAACAGGAGAATTTAACTACTGTAACATTAAGGAAAACACAAGGAAGAGAAAGAATCAAATGGGCTGTGAATTGTGCAGCCGAGGACAGCACCCTTGCACACTGAAGGATACAAAAAGGAAGCCATACCGGAGATCCCGTCTCAGTTTTCTGCAGCTTTGCAAAGAGGCTGTGAGGGGAAAGGGTGGGTGGCAAAAGTGCCAGCAACCACACTCAATTATATTTGAGCCAGGTTTTTGCACAGACTTAAGAGGACAGGCTTGATGGGTAGTGTGAATCAAGTACCAGGAAAACACTAGAGAAAGAATTTTACAAAAGTAAATTTTAGAGGTGATCATGGTGCAAATGACTATTTTATACCGATCCATTCAGCAAATATGCTTGTTTGTTTTTGTTTTTTGAGACATGGTCTTGCTACATAGTTCAGTCTGGCTTTGAATTCACTATGTAGTCCAGGCTGTCCTCGAACTCACAGGAATGCTCCTGCCTTAGTTTCCCAAGTTACAAATGCAAATGGAGATAAGTGCTTTAGGTGCCTCAAGAACAGGGCAGGATTTCATAACGGGAGAGGGCTGAATTCTGGATGAGCTCTCCTAGTCCTCTCAATTATTAATGTTCCTGGAAAATTTAATTTTAGATCTTCAGAATACCAGGCAAACACAGGTGAATATCAACTTCAGGATTTTTTTTGTGTCATTTTAGTTTGTTTTCCTTTTTTCCCAGAAAGTCGCCAGTGTGGAAATAATCACAAGAAATTCGACTTAAAAATGGAAAGGAAGGAAAGGAACTCTGGAAGTATGACAGAATGAGGTTTTCCTAAGAGCTCAGTTCTGAGTCCACAACATTTTAGTTACCACTATCTTTCTGCCAGACCATGTGCTGGCTGTGGGGTCTCAAGATGAAAGAAGATATGAGGGTCACCTTCTAGAATTCAGATCTCTTAGGGCAGGGAGCTGAGCAGTGGTTATCAAAATACAGACCTTCCTCATGTCTAGCAAACTTATTCCATTGATTGAAAGAGTAAAAAAAGGCAAAGAGAACAAACGAATACTAACAGGAGAATTTAACTACTGTAACATTAAGGAAAACACAAGGAAGAGAAAGAATCAAATGGGCTGTGAATTGTGCAGCCGAGGACAGCACCCTTGCACACTGAAGGATACAAAAAGGAAGCCATACCGGAGATCCCGTCTCAGTTTTCTGCAGCTTTGCAAAGAGGCTGTGAGGGGAAAGGGTGGGTGGCAAAAGTGCCAGCAACCACACTCAATTATATTTGAGCCAGGTTTTTGCACAGACTTAAGAGGACAGGCTTGATGGGTAGTGTGAATCAAGTACCAGGAAAACACTAGAGAAAGAATTTTACAAAAGTAAATTTTAGAGGTGATCATGGTGCAAATGACTATTTTATACCGATCCATTCAGCAAATATGCTTGTTTGTTTTTGTTTTTTGAGACATGGTCTTGCTACATAGTTCAGTCTGGCTTTGAATTCACTATGTAGTCCAGGCTGTCCTCGAACTCACAGGAATGCTCCTGCCTTAGTTTCCCAAGTGCTGGGATTACAGGCATACACCTCCACACCTGGCCATTCAGCAAATGTTTGTTTACTAATATAATGTTTACTAATATAATAATGCATCTAATAGACCACCTGTTCTAGGATAGTCAGACTTCATCCCTGCCCTCAAGCAGCTCACTGTCTCAAGAAAAAAAAAAAAACACACCCAAAACAAAACCATAAATATGATACAAGCTAAAAAATAAGATTTTTAATAGAGGTGTCTGCAAAGAGGTGTGAGGAAAAAAGATAAAATCATCAGCATTTGATAACTGGAGAAAGAAGATATCAAAAGAACCCATTTTAATAAATGTTTCTGGTAATTAATTACCGTGATAATTAATGAGATCAATAACACTGCTGATACTGGTATGTTCAATTTGCAACACTGCCCCTTTAAGTTATATATTTTGGAAAAACTGAACAGAAATTAAACAACTATATTCTTATCACTATGGAAAAAAGTGACTTAATTCCACTAGGGCAAAGAAACAAAGATTGGAGGAAGAGGAAAATTAGTTAAAACAGAAACAGAGGGTTGGGTAGGTTGTATAAGGCACACTTTAAAATCTCCAGGTTCTAAAATAGTATGGGAAGTCCAAAATACAGTACAGTGGTACCTTGGTTCATGAACGCTTCTGTTCATGAACAATTTGGTCCAGGAACAGAAGCATTTGGCAAATTTTTGCTTCTGTTTGCAAACTCTACATCTGATAATGAACACAACTCTCTGGCCTTCTTCCCCAGGATCGTGAATGAGTTAAGTTTGTGAACCAAGGTAAACTGTAATGCATGGATTGTAATTTTCTCCAAATAAGCAGACTATTTAGCAACTAAATATTGGCAGTGTGAACAACCGGAAATAGAATAGTACCTGTGGATAATTAAACCACAAATAACATAGGTGCCCAAAGTAAGGGGCTTAGGAATTGGATCCAAGTAAGCAGAAAATACAGTTTATTCTTCTAGTCAAGAAACTACAGAAAGTTTGAGAAAAGCACACTGGTAATGACATGAGAGCAGCTAAAGACATACTTTATTTAATCATTAACCAGAAAACTTTTGGAATGGCATGCAACTTCTATTATGTAACTGCCTATAAACTTAGGCAAAGCACAAAAATAATTCAAGTATCTTTGTGTATGTGACAGTTTCCTGGGACTCTGCAATGAACAGAGAAATCTGTTGCAGTAGGAAACTCAGTAAGCTTTGCAATGATCTAAGTCCTTCACCGAAGACTGAAACACTGCTTCCAGCTTTACATCTGATGGACTTTCCGAGCCCACCCAACACGTCAGAAACTATAATTTTGCCTCAAGCATCCTTTTGCATTCTGCATGCTAGTGGCTGCTTTTGTTCAAATCAGATTGTGAGGTTCTTTGTTCAAGTTGCCAGGCTTCTCCCTTTCCTGTGGCAGAATGTTTAACCATATGCTAGAGAAGTATCTCACGATCCCACATCACTCATTTTCCTTTCCATTCCCATCACCTGGTCTTCCTCTTAAAATCTATTCTAGGTGGGCCAAGGTACATATCAGAAACACCATGTGATTATCATATAATGATGCACTCCAGCCAAATAAAGTCTCCTTTCCTTACATTCGTACATACAGATCTTCAGTCTGATCCATGTCTATATCCTCATTTCTAGATAGCTTCCGATTCCTCGCATATTTCATGTATTTCATCATTCATGGTCCATAGTCGGGGCTATTTACTGCTTTTCCTCTTCTTTTTTCCTGGAAAATTCCTACCCATCCTTCAAAACTCAGCTGAAATGTCATCTTTGTGAAGATTTTTCTCAACAATCCACATAGAACTCTTTTGTTCTCCTCTATGCTTTGCCAACACACACTGTGATTCTTTCCCTTAGCTCATTATACCTTATATTATATTTATATCTCATGTCATCTCAAGTAATTTTCACCAACACGCTTGACCAGACGAATGGCCCAGGCCTTAGAACGTGGAAGACCAATGGCAACAACAGTGACTGAGCTGGTGTCAGTACTACTCTCCAGGAGGGCCATCCATTTCTGAGTTCAGAGGTTGAGTTAATGCAACAAAGAATCGATTCTATTTGCTTCCAAAACTTCCTTATATGGTTATACTTCTTACTGTGCTTACTCAATATAATCAGTAAGAAAAGATGATGAAATATGTGTGTAAACAGTTATTTCTAAGAAAGGTGCATTGAATCCTTTGAAGAGGCTTGACAAAGTCAAGTTACTAAAAACACAGTCAAATTATGTTTTGGTGAGACCTACTCTAAAAGACTGCAAAACAAAAATCTAGAAGCACTGTTTCAATGTTTAAGTTTTCATTCCCCTTGAAAGAAACTGAAACTAGAAGTACCATACAATGCAACTAGGTGAATATGAGTCATGCAAGAATGAAAACAGAGGACTCCTATCAAAAGATTCATCCTCAGCTCCATGGGAGCGACTCCATGTTACAGTCCTGGAGGGACATATTTACATTTTAAGTGAGAATAAAATGCATAAGGTGTTTTTTAAAAAGCGTGCTCTGTCTAGGATGCCATTACCAAAAAACTAGAAAATAAGTGATCTTTAAAGCATCTGGAAAAACTGGAATCTTTGTGTGCTGTTGTTGAAAATAGAAAATGGTGTAGCCACTATGGAAAACAGTATAGAGGGTCCTTAAATAACGGACACTGAAAATAAGATATGATCCATCAATCCTGTTTCTGGGTATTCACCCAAAGGACTGAAATTAGTTTCTTGAAGAGATAACTGCACTCCTATGTTCACTGCAACATTACTTACAATAGCTAAGAGGGAGGAACAACCTAGGTGTCCCCAGTAGATAAATGAAAAAAGAGAATAAACACACATAACAGAGTATTATTCAACCTTAAAAACATATATGAAACTAGAGAATATGTGCTAAGAGAAACAAGGCAGTTGTAAAAGGACAAATCTTTCATGATTCCACTCTAGAGCAGTCAAACTCATAGAGACAAAGTAGAATGGAGGTTGCCATTGTTTACTGGACCAGAAGTTGGAATGCTGTTATCCAATGGATCTAGAATTATAGTTAGGTAAGACAACAATGTCCTAGAGATCTGCTATACAATAATGTGCATGTAGTTAACATGTATGTTTAAAATTTGATAGCAGGGTAGACTCCATACTGTTTTTCTACCATAATATTTTTTTCAATATCTTTAGATAAGACAATCTCTTAGCTTCCTTTTAAACCCAATATACTATAATTATCATCAGTTAAGCATGATACCTAGGATAATGTTTGCTGGGTTAAATTTGTGGGTAACTGTGGCTATATATATATATATATATATGGTATTGTTTCTGTTTATTTAAAATATACTGTAAGTTCACGAGGCAAGGAGTTTTGCTGCTTTTATCATTGAAGTATCTCAAGTGCTTAGAAGAGCCTGGAAAGGTATCTAAGAAAATGCTTGCTGGATTGAATTCATAGACAACTTAAAAAAAATATGCATGTATACATATATACACACCATTTTTAAATTAAAAAAATACACTGCATAGAACTGTCAAGATGAGTCACAGACTCAAAAAGTCTACTTGTTTAAAAAGATTTCTTAGGATCTATCTGAATTACTATGTACCTTGATTTTACTTTTTTTCCCTCAAGATTCTTGCTCATTTTGTGCTACTAACACCGAATGGAATATGGCATCCAGAACAACAGCAACAACTACAAATCACCAATGCAAACTTTCCAATTCTTTCCTTTGAAGATCCTAAAAAATGTCCTCTATCTATGGATCACTGCAAAAGAAAACTAGTAGAAGTTAAGCTTTAGAATGCAACTCATTTAAATTCCTCCTGGATAGTGTCTAGGAAGGAATATAAATCTTTAGAGGCAGTTACATTATTTTATTTCCTTCTTCTGATTATGCCTTGAAAATCTCCAGGCCAAGGACTCTGGCACCTCCTCATCTTCTGTCATCAGTGGAGCTCTCTGGCCTGGACGCACAAGATTATGCACAATGGCCAGGGGGACAATGGAGGCTGGATGACTATATATAGGAATCTGGGCTTGGTTGTCATGGAGGCAAATGGAAAAACAAACGCCTAGTCCTGAAAATAAAGTGGAGGCCAAACTTAAAGGAAACACACACTGAAAACTTCCTGTCATTCTGATGAGTAAAAACAAAACCTTGAAATATGATCAGGGAGTACATGATAAAAAAACAAAACAAAACAAAACAAAATTAAGTCTCCAAAACTATAAAAGCAAAGCAAAAAATGTTCACTGTTTTTATTTTTGAGATATAGTTTCCTACCCTACTTCAGTTTGCTGAGTTTTTCAAAGGCCTTATTTTGTATGCAGCTTCGTGATTTCACTCATACAACTCTGTATTTTGGGGGAATCCAGGTAGATCTGACCTAAGACAGAAAGGGTTCCTTGAAAAGAGTCCTGAACTCTCAAATGACTACATCTTATATTTGGAGATAAGTCCGTTTGCTTTTTCTGTATTTTTTTCTCCGATGGCATCACCATTCACTTAGTCAACATCATCAGAGCAGATCCTTGATTCATTTCTCTTTTTTCTACACATTCATGAAATCAAAAAGCATTGTTTGGGTCAACCTCCTGGAAAGTGACTTCCCTGCGATCCACTGCTAGGCCACTGCTTATGTTTAAGCTCTCATTAGTTCCTTATGTGATCTCCAAAATGCTCCTAACTGGCTTCCTGTTTTCCAGTTCTTTTCCCCCTAAGATTCCTTTCTGTTCTAAAATACAAATATGATCATGATACTCACTGCTTCTCACAGGGAAAAGCCCAGATGCTGACCTGTAATGGACAAGTGCTCTTCATCTTTCTGGACCTATCGTACCCACAGTGTGCTTAATGCCAACAGGTGTCTGATAGTCACCTACTTGCATATCTTTCCTAGATATTTCAGCCTGGCACACTCTTACTAATCTATCAAAATGAACTCAACTCAAATTTACTGTCACTATAAAGATTTTCCTTGATTCTTCTGGATGCACTTATTTAGTTCCCCTCTGGGTTTTTCCCTCTAGTATTCATCATGCTATATTGAGATTAATTTATTTTATCCATACCAGTCTGTGATCTCTTCGAAAGGCTATCCATGCATGTATTCATCTATCTGTAACTTTTTAAAATTTGACATCCCCTAGCTTAGCTCAGGATGTGTCCTAAAACAAGTGCTCAACAATATATCAAAGAGTTCAAACTGAAAACCAAAGTACGGAAAACTGAGATAGGTTTAAAAGGAAAATCCAACTGACCAAAGGGCACTGTTTTGGACACAAAGTTTAATTGATCCTTTTCACTGAAAGAAACACTGACTCACTTTTACTGAAATAAACCTAGGCTGTTTTAAATAACCTGAACAATTACTTCTGAACACTGGAATTTGAATGTGGCAGAATTCAGGATCCATGGCCATCCCAAGAAGCTAAAGGCATTAATTTCCAGTTCTGATCCCAATCAGTGATGAGTCTACACTCTTGACACAGATGATGTCAATGCTCCAGAAAGCCACTTTTGATGATCCCACAGGCAGGTGTCTCTTCTGTGATTTTTGCATCATTGGTAGATTTGGATGTTTGTGAGATGGTCAGGTACGAAAGACAATATGGATTTCGTAAACTATGACTTTTCAATAGTCAGTGCCAACACTACACCAAAAGAGCCCTTGGCAATCTAGGAGAAGGTATTCCTGGATGAATTAGTTCCGGGTATTTAGAATTATACTTTCTCTTGTTGGGTGTGGTGGTGCACGCCTGTAATCCCAGCACTCAGGAGGCTGAGGCAGGAGGTTCACTGTGAGTTCAAGACCAACCTGGGCTACACAGTGAGTTCCAGGGCAGTCTGAACTACACAGTGAGACCCTGTCTGAAACAAACAAACAAAGAACTACACTTTCTCTGTATCTAATGTTTAAATGTTTTACCAGCTTCCCTCATCAGGAATGCATTCTCATCCTAGGAATGTAACATGAAGGCGATTCACTTTGGGTTAGGGTTTGTGGTGGCTCAGTAAAGCAGAGATGGCTTCATGTGACTTAGTCAATGGAGGAACGGGAATATAACATGGGGCTCCTGAATGCCCCAGTTTTAAAAACGTGTTCTTTTCCTGCCACGGTCGTTAGGAAACACTGTAGGCATTCCTTCTGCACCAAACTGTTTGTAACCCCAAGCCTGTCTTCTTTAAAACCCTCCTTGATACAGGCTGGAGCTTTGCTGGAAAACAGATGAATGTGTAGTGAAGGAGACTTTTCGTAATGTTTTTCGGAGGAAACGCTGGGTGGCATCTGCCATTGTTAACTGAGAAGCTCTTACAATACCAAATGCATAATTCACCTGTGACTCTTTTGAATTGTGTGATGAGGAAGTCATGTTTCCTGCTGTTCGTTTAGATCATATAGATGTCTTTACCACACTGAAAGATCCAACGAACAGCACCGAGTACAAAAAGGCCTCTTTTTAGACACGACTTGGTCTCAACCAGAGAGCTTGCAAATGACCTCAGATGGTATTTTGAGCTCACAGGCTGTGGGCAAAGCCATCGAGCTTCCTCAAGACTTGACTGGAGGGAAGATGCCTACTGACTTCAAGGAGTTGGTCACAATGTACAGCGGGCTGTGAACAGTGCTGTGACAGCCATTATGGAGATTTCTTAAAAGATTAATCAAAAAGAAAGAACACATCTGTGTATAAGCATTTCTATTTAGATCCGTGTAGAGCTCTAAGTCATCGTATGGAAGTCAGGTGAGAAAGGCAATGATTGATTAAGAACAGAAATAAGCACACTTCAAAGCACAAAGCTATTCTAAAACTGTACCGAGCTGGAGTTTCTGAACTAACAAACCCAGTGGGTTTCTTACCCATTTTTCTTTTCTTTTCACTCATTCCCATGCAGTGTAAGACAATCTTCACTCTGGGTTGTTATATTTTTAATCACCATCAAAGTGGTAGTTTCTTCTGTTAAAACAGCTTTTCCAACCCACCCCACGCTTACTGCCAGCAATACTGCCCAGAGTGCTCCGGTGTTAGGTGTAAACCTCTGGAAAGACCAGTGAGACCCAAGTGCACTTTTCACGGTCTTAACTGCTTTACATCTAGAGATTGTGTTAAATGCTTTCTAAAGCAAAAAGTTGTTTCCTGGGCTATCTCTTGCTGGGTGGGGCAGTGCACGCCTGTAGTCCCAGCACCAGTCAAGACAGGAGGATCACTGTGAGTTCAAGGCCAGCCTGTACTACATGGTATGACTCTGTGTCAAAAATAAAACAAAACAAGAACCAAGAAATATCATGCAAAGATACAAGATCCCAATGATAAATGTAACTGTATTGTTTGCTTTAAAAAAATAAAAAAAATAAATAAAATAGCAGGGGAGGAGGGGGTGAAGGGAGGACAGGGGTAAGGGGAAAAAATGAGAATCAAGACTTGTCATGTAGAGGTACAAGATCCCAATAATGAATGTAACTGTACTGTATCCCTAAAATGTACCAATAAACTCAATTAAAGCTGAAAAAAAAATAGCCTCTTGTTGATCTTCACTATGATCTTATGGAATTATTGTTTCCCATTTTATAGACAGAAAAACAGAGGAGGCAAATAAGAAACAGTTTTTAATCTCTCTAGTGAGTGCTGACAAGTCTTCAGGTAGAGACTTCCAAGCAAGGAGACCTCTGGCTCCTCATTTGCCAAAGGGCAAAGGTAATAATGACAACTTCATATTAAACTGTGGAGTCAAGTGACTGGCACACAAGTCCATAGCAGTTAGAGCCCATGCCATATAAAATTTGCCCTGAATTATGGTGCTGATGGACTGTTTTCTACAGATGACAGAAGCTGGTATCCTTAACTGGACCAGAAGAGCCAGCGTAGTGGGAGAGTCTCTTACTCTGCTGTACACATATATAACATCCATCGCAGCTCTAGGTACAAGGGAGATGCTTGCAGCTCCTTCCTGACCGGTTGATTCTTAGCAAAACCAAATGCACAGCTCCTGCGGAGAGCAGTTTGTTAGCTAATGTTACAGAAAGAGAGAGCTGGGCTGGGGTTAGGGGGATACAACACTAACTGTGGGGTCTGGATGGAGTTAAAAGGTAGGGTTTGACCTGAAGAATACCACCGATGGAATGATTTGTCCCTTTTTGTCAGATAACAATGCAGAAAGAATGGCTGAAAATCAACTTGCTACAAAAAGGTCTGTCAGAGCAAATTTAATTCCCAAGCTGTAATGGTTTTCCTGACAACTATTCTGAGGTCTTTTTCTTTTAAAATATTTTCAAGATCACCTCCAGCTTTAAACAAGATTCTTGTTCTCAGTGTCCAATTTACAGATATGGCCCCAATCATCCCCAGCAACAATGATACCCTCCCCAACCACTGTGCCTGACACTCTAGATCTAATCCTTTCTACACTCACCTTGTTTTCTATCTCTCGATAGCACTTCTTGCCATCTTATCTACTGTAGATACGCCTTGGTTGACTGGTTCTGCCTTATGTATCTGAGGGATTTTGTCACAAACTTCTTGACTTGGATGAGTTTTTGTATTTTATTTTGTGACTGATCAGAGCGTCTCGTTCCTTGGGAACATCTGGCTCCTTAGGTTGGTTTGTAGATCTACAAAACAAGTGGAAGTCAAGGAGGTATAGAAGGGTGTTCCAGGAAGAAGGAACAGAAAGGCCTGGAGTTGAGGGAGCAGGACACTTAAAAGACAGAATGTTCTGCATTGCTGCAGCTTGCTGTGCAGGAGGAAAGGCATGGTGAGGAAGGATCTCAGAGAGTATTGGGGGGTCCAAACAGCAGCTTTCCATGCTGACCTTCGAGTGTTTGGAAGGCCAAGTAGACAGCCATTAATGGGTTTTAAGCAGGGGACAGGTGAGACAGAGTTCTCACATGCTTACCTGTTCTCTGTCTATACCTCTGACTTTCTCTCATATGGGGGAGCTTGGTACAAATAGGCTTCCATACAGAGAAAAACATTCCTAGCAACGCTGCAATACTGTCAGCAGCCTGAGACTCCATATTTTGTTTTGGAAAATAGGAAACATTATCTTCTCGCCTCTGGATTTTACTAGCGTGTTGGAATTATTCACTTGAAATTCAGTTCCTATTGTTTCTACTACACTCACTTCTGTAACAGATTATGGTCCTACCTATGGTTCTGCCTAAGGTCTTACCTTAGGAGTAAGCAGAAAACTCAGTAGTCTGACTTTTCTCATCTTTATGAACCTTCATGTGCAAACAATAAAGAAGCACAGATGACCAAATGGTGTGTTCACATGCTGCAAACCATAATGTATGGTCATCAGCCAAGACCCTCTGATCTATTTCCTCAATATGGTCTCAGCAACATTCAAAATGTTGCTAGATTGCCTTTTACTTCTGAGTTTTAACATCCAAGTGTCAAACCAAAGACACTTAATACATATTTCTTGAGCTCATTAAGACTCAAAATAATGGTCTGGTCTAAACATTTTGTAAAAGTGAAGAACTATATTTCTGAACTCAGTAGCTTTTGGTAAGTGGCTTGCTTATCCACAGCAAATACCATATCTACTGTAAGTTAGGTATTTGATAAAGATAGAGATAATCAGATCTCAGGTCTCAAGAGCTCTTATGTTGTTAGGGGAGGCTGCCACAACACAGGCTAAAGTGACTGCTCCAGGAATGGAACAAACATCACAGAGTCTGTTAACAGTGTGGCTGGAAAACAGTGGGGCTCTGGAGTAAGAAAAAAGTGATACAGTGGACCCTTAAGTTATGACTGACCTGACATATGAACAACATGGATTAAAACCAGAATTTTAGTTTTAGTTTACTATCAAAGTCTTGAGTTATGACACGAATGTCAGCCGCTTGTACTTCCAGATGATCTCAGATACAGATTTAACCCTTAAAGAGTTCTGGAAGGAACATTACAACATCCTTTCCTGTGTTAGGTAAATTGAGCAATCCTGGGCCAATGTCTCTCTAAGGACACTGACAACTGCCTGTATACAGGAGAGAGACTTTGAAGGCTGTGTAGAGGAGCCCGAGACTTCAATTGACAACCCGAGTTACAACCATCCCTCAGGAACGAATTGAATTAATAACTGAAGGGTCCACACTATCTTAATTTTCAGCTTTAGACTCTTATAATGATTATTGTGCAGAACATGACTAACTTTTATGTTACATATTAGGACATTTATGGGTCCACACTATCTTAATTTTCAGCTTTAGACTCTTATAATGATTATTGTGCAGAACATGACTTTTATGTTACATATTAGGACATTTACTCCAGGGGGAAGCATCTCTGGGCCAGGTGTCCAGAATACAAGGATGACAAAACCCTGACCCTATTAAGCTTTCTGGTGATGTGAGGTTGGGAGAATGAATCATATGTTCCCAAGAGAGGAAGGGCACAGCAACATGGGATTTCACAAGAAAGAACTGACTCATATCTGAGGATGTCATGGAGGTGAAGGAATTTGCCTATAGCTTTGAAGGACAAGCAGGGTCTGGACATGGTGAAATGAAGAAGGCAAGGATGAAACAGGTGCCAAGGCAAAAGGAAGGAAGAGGGAAGCTTATTCCATGTTGGTAGAATCAGGGCGAATGAGGCAGCTGATGGGAAGAGAAAAGGCTGGGGGACATGGAGAATATTCAGTGCATATTAAAAAAAAAGAGAAAATAACCAGGTCATGGAGAGCCATTAAAGATTTCTGGGTAGGAGAATGATATGAACTTAAACCTTATGTAGAATAGACTGCATGACTTGGCAGTGTGATGAACATGGCAATGGTTTAGGCAAGAGACAGACAGGAAGGAACGGGTAGATGTGAGAAAAATTAAGGAAATATAAACAAGACTGAGTAGGCACCTGACTAGGTGATAGAACATACCCCCAAAGATGCAGAGGACTCTTGCAGGGTCCCAAGAACACTGGCAGAGGGAGTACTTAGTGCCATTTTAGAACCTCTGGGGTGAAGGAGGACAAAGGAGAAGTAAGGAGCAGACAGAAAAAGGTCTGGGGCATGCATTTCCAGAAAAGTTTGAGCTGGAGGTCCAGGTGGCAGTTGAAGGGAGTGCTGAGTCCATGTGAAGGTTGGTGCAGTGAATAGGACAGAGAACTGCACCCAGGTACGGGTGCAACAGGAGGAATGGGGGTGAAAACAAGGTAAAGGGAACATATCAGATAGGTTATAGGAGAGCCTGAAACAGACAGCAGGACCAAAACCAAGGGAGGGGAATTTGCCTGGGGGAAGATCAGCAGTTTTAAATGCCACAGACTAAAAAAGAAGGATGAGGCAAGAGCAGAGGCCATGGACTTGTTTGTCTGGACTCACTGATCACCCTTGTGAAAACTATTGGCGGGGGAGCGGGGGGGAGAGGTAGCAGCAGGTGTAAACAGCAAAAGGAAGTGACTTTCCCACAGAAAATGTCACTAGAGTTAGCCAATAGGAGAACACTTCGCCAGAGTGCTTCAAAAAATGCTGAAGGCAAAACAGATTGTAGCAGTTTAAGACTGATTGGTGAGGAAGCAGAAGTTGGGAATGTTCCTTCCTTCAAGATATTTGGAGGCTGAGACTGCAATTGCAGAAATAAACTTGCAGAAGGTCATATCCAAGAATGATTTTAATATTTAAAATACTGAATCCTTTCCTGGGCTTACAGACTTTCTCAGACGTTCTTCTTAGACTTTCTAGGGAAAAGACAGTACACCTAAGAATGAGGTTTAAAGAAGCAGTGTGACACAGAAAACGGAGCTCTGGAGTTGAGCTGACGGGAGTAATAGCCCCAACTCTGACAGGTGCCAACTATGTCCCAGGCACACACTTAACCTTCTTAAAGCTATTTTTCTTTTTTTCTGAAACAGAAGGGAGCTCGTCCTAGAAGTTCCTTCCTCGTGAGATTGTAGTGTGGAAGAAATGAAATGAAACAATTCCTGTAAAGTACTCTGTCAGCAGACACAATGAAGGATAGTTATCATTAATTTAAATATGCATTGATAAATGTAAATGTTAATGATAATGATAAATAATAATAACTGCTGCCTGACAATGAAATTTAACAGTGCATTCCGTCAGCCCATTACAACATAAAGGGCTAAGGACTTTCTTGTGTAAGTGATTTCAATTAATCCCTGAAGTTCAAGATAATACCAATAGAGCTGCAGACTAAGCACTACTTTCAAACACTGAATTATTTTAGACTCCTAAGAAAGTTCACAATATAAAGAAGCTTCATTCAGTTTTGAAGTCATGACATGGATTTGTGTCCTTTAGCATTAAAAAACAACAACAACATCAACTTAGTATTCCATAGCTGATGGCATTTATCACCACCAAAAGAGGGAAGAGACAACCCACAGCATGGGAAAAAAACTTTTAATAGCTATTCATCAGATGAAAGATTAGAATATTTAAAGAACTCAAAAAACTCAGACCCTCCAAATTTAAAACTCAATCCAAAAACGGGCAGCTAGGGCCGGGGATTTAGCTCAGTGGTTCTGCCACCTGCCTCACAAGCATAAAGACCCAAGTTTGATCCCTGGTACCCAAAAATCCAAAAGAAAAAAAAAACCCCCAAAATGGGCATCTGAAATGAATAGATACTTCTCAGATGAAGAAGTACAAATGTCAAATAAATATATGAAAAAAATATTCAACACTGTTATTCAAGAAATGCAAATCAAAACAACACTAAGATTCTATCTCACTCCAGAAAGACTGGCTGTTATCAACAAATCAACTAATGACAAATGCTGGAGGGGCGGTGGGGAAAAAAAGAACCCTTTTCCATTGTTGGTGAAAGTGTAAATTGGTCCAATCACTGTACAAATCTAAAAACTGAAACTAGAGGTTCCATTTGGCCCAGCAGCATTAAAAGCATCATACCAAAGCAAAATATGCATACTCATGTGGATAGTGGCACAGTTTGTAAGAGCTAAATCTTAGAAACAGGCCAAATGTTCATCAACCGATGAGTGGATAAAAGATTTCTTTTTTAATACAATGGAGCACTACTCTGCCACAAAAAGGATGAGCTTTAGACATTTATAGCTAAATGGATGGACCTTGAGACCACACTCCTAACTGAAATAAATCGGACACACATGTAAATACTGCATCGTTTCTTTGGTTTGACAAATGGAAAATAGAATAAAGATTAAAATGTATAATAGATATTGGGAATCAGGAAGAAAATGTTCAAATGGGAAGGGGAGCAAGGGAAGAGGGAGAAACAAAGGAAGGGACAAGAAAATAGGTGGAAATAATGGAAACAAAGGTTTTGTACATAGGGAGGTGAGAAGGCATGAGAGAAGGGGAGAAATGGGAAAAAAGAGGCAGGATGTATCATGTACAGGTGCAAATTCCCTACGATGAGTTAACATGATGTATACCTAAAATGTACCAATAAGTGTTTTGCTATCAAATATTAGATAAATTTAGAAAATTGCTTCTCCTCTACTTAATACTATCTAATATGTCTACAGTAATTTGTAACAGAGAAGCATTTGTACATGTTATCTCATGTGATCCTTGAAATAATCCCACAAAGTCGGCTTCTTTGTTTTACATATTAGAAAATCAAGGCCTATAGAGGGTAAAGGGTTTATGATTCTCATGCGTGATGTGGGGCTAGACAGGACATCCCTACGACTGCACATTTTTTTACAACGTCGGTGGCACTTCCTGGACTGGAACCTGCAGCAGTCCTCCACCTGGTCCTCAAACTCTGCGGGTTCACATCACCAGAGTGAGCTGCAGATTAGTAAGTAAGTAAAAGTCACCTACACGGAGAAGTGGCTTCAGAAGGATCCTGTGCTCCTAATTTTTACTAGTCCCAGTTGGGTGAAAATGATTCTTCCTGGCATCTGCTCAATCAAAATGAACCCAGCACTACACAGCAAGAATCTTACTTGATGCCGGCGTTGAGATGCAAGTCCAAAATTCTGCTGAAAAATAACTGTTATTGAGGAAGAGGGTCCGTGAACACCTCGACGCTTCCTCTGAAGAATCCTAGGAGGGGCCACCCCAACCAAGAATGCCTGGGGCAGAACTTGGACTATTGTGGAATAATCAAACATGCAGATTTGTTGCTATCAATAACCCACATTCCCCTTCCTGGTCAAGAAGCCCAGGGGTGCAAGGAGAGGTGCTCAACCTGACCTGCAGAGGGTCTGGGGGCTGTGAACCTGGCTGGCACTTCCTTAACAGTTGCTTTATATGGGCTGCCCCAGGAGACTCATCTCCTGTTAGTGGGATGATGATAATGAGTATAAGACAGCTACTAATAGGTGCAGCATACTACAGTTTACAAAGCTTCTTTCTCATGTTATTTTTGCTTTCTCTGAATTTAGAAAATTAAAACAAACTGAAAGTCAATCAATCATCAATCAATCAATCAATCAATCTGCCCTTGGCTTGGACCGAACCATCACTTCTCCATTTTATAGTTTTCAAAGACTTTCCTGCTCTGGCCACACATGATGGGTGACATCTGTGTCCTGAACATACTCCCCTAGGCATACTGTGATTTAGAAAATACTCCCAGAAATTAGAAGTTACAAGGGTAGAGTCACATACCAATCAAGCCATTCCAGAAGTAACTGAAAAATAATTACCTTAAAAGAGGAAAACGGGTGCAACCTGCTTTCCAGGTCCCCTTCTGTCTCTCTTAGACAGAAGCTTTCTTTCCCTCAACACATTTTTCCTATTCTTAAGAAAACAAAACAAAACAAAACAAATAAATAAATAGAATAAAAGAGAAAAACAAAATCTTTTATTTAAACACTGAACTTAATTTGAATGAGTTATTTTTTCCAGACCTCCCTTATGCAGGTGACATATGCAAAATGCAAGAGTGTACTGCAGATGTATTAATAAAAGTGATCCTAGTTCACTGTCACCATAGCAACATATAGAATCTATGGACCTTAATGTGTTTACTGGGAATTTCACTTACTATCACGGTCTGCCTATGGTTTAGTTATCTTAATTACTGTGTTTCTTCTAAGAAAACTGTTGGCGGCATTACCCTTACTTGCATGCTAGAGAGATGTGTTTCTTCGTCTTTCCTTCTCTGTATTCCTAATTAAAAAACTACCCATGGGCAAAATTTTAAAATACTGTAAAATTAGAGTAATAATAAAACCACAACTTACAAGTACAATAATTTGCAATTGCCACAGCTATTAACTAAACAGCTGCTCACTCCATTTACTTTGGGACAAGAAAGATAGACTGCAACTATCTGTGACTTCTAGCACACTGGTTGTGACTCTACTCCTGTCTCTCTCAAGAAAATACCATGGAATACTTAAGGATAAATTGCTGTTACACAGAGATAAATCTGAATGTGTGCACATTTATCTTAAAGGGCAATCAGATTTTGTGATTAAAAAAGATAACCTGGAATACAAGTTGGAAAAAAGATTGAGATTAGAGTAAGAAAGACTGGCTGACATCAGAGAATGTGAGAGAAAAAGGGTTATTCAAGGTTGGAGTCTGGCAAGTTTGGAAACCAGAGAAGAAAAAGGGAGCTCAACAACAACAACAACAACAAAAGTAGGCTGGAGAAAAGCTCCTCTGAAGTGGTAAACCCCAAGGGCTCAGGGAGGAAAGGAGACCAGAAAATGGAGGTTAGACAAAATTTAAGACTTTGAGAAGTTGGGGTTGGAACAGTTTCGGTGAGTCCAACCAGAGAGACAGCTGGACTACTGTCAGGAAGAAGGTCAAAGTATCCAGTGAGTTACCACCCTTGATTCTAGTCTACTGCAAGGCCAACACATGACAGTTAGAAGTGGAGTAGAAAGAAAGTCTGTGAGCCTGGCACTGAGTTCATGAAAGAAGATGAAAGAAAGTTCTGAAAGACAAGAAGAAAGTAAACAGAAAGGAAGCATTTGAAATGAGACCAATATTCTCATAAGTAAGGAATGTATCCACTCCTCTTGGCTAACTGAGGCAGAGGAATTACTCACTTGGGTTTCAGAAAGATAAGAGGGATATGGTATCATCAGTGGTGACAGAAGTGGAAGTGAGTTAATTCAAGGAGGGAGGAGTGGTCAAAAAATGCAGGACAGCACATTCTAGTACACACAAAGCCAGATTCTACTGACTTTTTCAAAGACCATGTAATGTCACTGAATTTCCAGTCACTCACATTCTCAGGCTTTTTCACACAGAAACTGTCATTGTGTCAGTGTTCCTTGTATGTGGCTGCTTAATCATCTCTAATTCAAATCAATTTAAGAAATATTTATTGAATGGCCTGCCAGGTGCTAAGATTCTGAAAATGAATAGGAAACAACACTTGACCTCAGAGAGCACACAGTTTAGAGTTGGGAGACAAATATGATAATTGATTATTATATGCGTATTTGGCAAGTCCAGAAATAGAAGCGAATACAGGGGTCAGAAACTTCCCAACATATTTTAAATTTATCGCCTAGCAAAATTTCTGAATAGGTTAGTCTGTAATCTTGACTTTTGTCATTTAACTTAAAGACTATTTGCTAGTAATTCAAATGTACTAAAGCTCAAGTAAATAGTAAGGAAAGAGACTATTTGAGTGATTTTTGAGATGAATGGAACTTAAAATGAAAATAATCTATTTTTGATAGGCAAAAATATCAAAGGCCCTACATAATTCTGAGAATTCCACCTTAAATATATATATATATACCCAACACATAAAAAATACTTGAAATATTTAAGTAGTCAATATTGATTATTTGAAAAGTTTTAAGAGATGGTCTACCATACTTCCAATTCAGAATCAGTCAAGGATGGAGTCTATCAAGTGAGAGCAAAGCCATAAGAAAAAAAAACCCAGTTTGTGTATTATGATACCGGTTTTATAAAAATAATTAAAATAATAAAAAAAGTCTGTTTATTCATAGAAAAATTATCAGGAGGTCTACAGCAAACCATTAACCAGGATTATTCTGGGTGGAAAGACTAGCATTATGGGTGAACCTTATATTTTATGCTATATATTTCCATAAAACTGTTCTTTAATTATGAGTAGGTATAACTTTTGTAGACAGAAGAAAAAAAATCTATTCAGCCACCTTAAAAGAGGACGACACTCAATCATGCCTATTTTTAATACATACTCCTTCTTGAAGACCTATGCATCCATGTTACTGCACCTGTAGCTCCAAAGTACCCTGTTACTTCCCAAAGGGAAAGGTACCTTTTTGTTGGTCTTTCCTGTTCAGCATGTTTAAACAAATTCAAAACACCTCTCACCCTGGTATTAAGTACATCTACTGTCTGGTAACACCTCCAGCCATGTGCTAACCACCTCACTACACACCTTCCACTCTAGCTAGATTGGTCTCCTTGTTGTCCCAGGATCCTTTCATCTGTATGTCTGTGCTTTGCAGAGACTCCTCTCCCTTGGAATGCCTTTCCTTCTGTCTATATAAATACAGTCACCCTTCCATGCCTATTTTGAGTCCCACCTCTTCCATGATGGCCTCTATTACTCATCAATTCCTTCTCCTTTCTACAGCTACAGCCATTAGGATCTAGTCGCACATTATTTACTTCATTACAGTCTGGTCTTTTAACTTAATACTATCTGTATGGCTATTAACTCAAACATCAAAAAATAATGACACTGGCCCCTAGTTCTACTTATAAGAAGAAGTAGTACCTTAGTAACTCTGCGTCACTTCTTGGATGTGTATTTTTGGTGTTCGACTTCAATAAGGAATAAGTTTAAGGACACAGGGTTTGGATTCAGCATATGAAACTCAGCTCTAATGCTTTCACTTTTTATGACTTGGACTCACTGTTTCACTCCTGAGCTTGGGTTGCCTTTTCTATAAAGTGGAACTAATCATTTGCATCTCTGATTCATTAGACATACTAAGACAGATGACAAATAAGTAATCAATAGAATTAAATAAATAAAAATAATTAGTATTTTACTACTCAATTACTGAACAAGGAGATAGGCAGAGTCATAATGTAAACTAAAATGGATGACTTTCAAAATGGTCAGTGGGAAAAAAGTAACTAGCGATGCTAAAAATCAAAGACTAGATTAAAGATTTAGAAGGTTCTGTGCTGCTCAGTGCAGCAGTCACTGTAGTTCTGGTGGAGGACTTGCAGTGCATGAAAATAAAAGATGACATAAAGGGAGTGACTTGTGCGAGTCATCTAAGAATATTTTGTGTCCCTGAGGAAGCTGCAAAACCTAGTCCTGGAATGACTTCTCCAAGATCAGTATGCTGACACATGAAACCTGAGCTGGGTTTGGTAGTCTCAGCCAAACACACCTCCTTGAGTTGAGTTTGCAAAGGAGAAGACTCCTCAAGGCTCTTCTTGGGCATCAACAGCAAGGGGCTGACCACAGCAAAAAGAAAGTATATTCTGTTATGGTTTAGATCTAAAATGTCCCCTCAAAGCCTCATGTGTTCAGAATTGGGGCTTTTGGAAGGTGACTGGATAAAGGGGGCGTTATACTCAACAGTGGGTTGGTCCATGGACAAGTTCATAGCCAAATCTGCTGTTAGGAGGTGGGCTTTGGTCAGAAGAGGAGGGTCACTGGGGCATGACCTAAAAAGATATATTCTTGTCCTTGGCTCCTCTCTTCTCTTCCTCTGCTTTCCGACTGCCACTGGTTGGGCAGCTTTCCTCTATTATGTCCTTGCTATCAAGTCATTTAGGCCTTGCAGCCAGCGAACCATGCATGGACAGAAGCCCTTTGAAACTGTGAAGCAAAATAAATATCTCCTCCTTTTAATTTGTAGGTGTTGGGTATTTTGTGCTAGTAACAAGAAGAGTTGAATAATACATCCTTCCATCAGAACACTTGACTCTATCACCTTGGCCATTCTTTCTCTTTTCATTTACTTCACCACCACCACTGGGATTTTTCCATGGGGTGATACATAGGATTATGAATGTGTTCAGAAAATGTATGTCATTTGAACATGCTTTCCTGGGCCATATCACCTAAACTCTGGTAATTTATTTCAGAAAATAGTAATTCTTTCTAAAATGTTATTTCTGGTATCTGTTCTCATCTCTGTACTTAGAAAATCATTTTCTATAACTGTTCTTTCTGAGGATGACACACCATCTTCTCCATCAAGACTGACCCAAGATGGCTACCTCTGAGTCATGGCTCACTCCTGTTGCTCTTCCTAACTCTAAATCCCCCCTTCAGCCTTTGTAAAATTCTCTTACACAAAGCAGTTTTCAAAAGAAGAGTTGAGAATCTATGAGTCATAAGGGGTCTCAAGATGGTTGGAGGGATTCTTGTCTCAAATAAAACTGAACTGACTACATCATCTAGCTTTAGCTCCAGGGAAAGACAAATTAAGGTGGACAATAAAATGGAGGAAAATTCCTTCTTTCAGAAAGAACTGAGATTAACCTTTTAGATGGTTCTACTAATATTTCAATGTATCCTCTGCCAAAGAAGAAAGTAGATTTCTAGATATTCCCATGACTGAGGTTCTGGAGAGGGTAAGACAATCTTCAAAATGTTTACCAAATGATGCAAAAGCCAGGTGTGGAAGCCATGAAGCCAACTCTAGTGTTGCTAGGAACAAGCTCTGAATATGTCTAGTAGTAAATGCTGTGTTTCTTATGACCCATTGTTTTTCTTCACATGGGAAGAGGGAGATGAGTTGGTTGACTAAGTTCCCAGGACATAGAAAGCCTACACTTGAAATGTTTTTTAATCATTAGTACACAAAACTGTGGCTCAATGAAAAGGTCACAAATCCCAGGCAGGTCAGTTTCTTGGGAAGGGTCTATCACATGATCTTCAACTTGTGGGTGATGATCAATTCAGAAGATTCCTATTTGCCATTGAGGTCAAGTTCTAATAGCTTATCCCTACAGGTTTTAGAGTGTATAACACAAGATTCCAGATACTTTAATGCCATTTCATTGAAGATCTCTAAGATTTTATAGTATAAATGCTTTATACTAAGCATTAAAACAAACTCTAGATCACATTTTAATGTAGATATCCTGGTGTCAAACAGGGAAGGTTAGAAGTGTCTGGTCAGATAATTTTGAGCAGAATCTATTAAAAATTATAGCCAAGTCATTAAAATTATGCCTTATACCCCATGTACTATAAATGATGTAAATCTTTTTACTTTACAATTATTCACTCGAGAGTCTCTATTTCATATTGTCATTTTTAAAGAAACCACCTCTTTTTTCTTTCACCCCGAGAGAAATATGATTGCAATTGGAACCTGCGTGGAAGGTCTGATGCCCTAGCAACTAATTGGATCCTCTTAAAGGTTGAATTTTATGTCTGACCTATTTAGAGATCTGAAAAGTTGCTCTTCGAAAAGCAGGCACCTCAGATCTTAATTTTTAAGTGTCAAGTATTCCTGAAGTCAAGGTTAAATAAGTTGATAGTTTGGAGTTAGACTCAACATACTTCTTACAGAAGATTTTTCTTTTAAGCTTAAATGTAATTCATGCACTAATATTTTTAAAGCTTTATCCAATATCTTATATTTCACATACAAAACAAAGACTATTTGGGTCAAGTTACATGTTAAGTATCATCTAGGAATATTTCATATGTTAAACATAAAACTTCAAAAAGGTATTTATTAAAGACTGGATTAATTTCATGGGTATTATTGCAGCTTTTCCTGCAGTCATCTATTTCAGGGGTTGGTGAAACAAATTCCAAGTCCAGCCTTTCCATTGTCTTTGTACATAAAGTTTTATTGGACCACTATTTGCATATTGTCTATGGCTATTTTCACTGACAGTATATTTTCATTGAGAGTAATACTGAGAGTTAAGCCGTTCTGAAAGTGAGTATATAATTACAAAGCTGAAAATATTTTGTATCTGGCTCTTTGCAGGATAAAAGCTTGCCAACTCTTGATTTATGGTAAGAAGTTGACCAATATGAGTCTTGTAAAATAATTCTCTTCTAACCAATATATTATTTTATGTTAAAAGCCTGGTGGGAAAGATTTTCAGGTAGATTAGAAAGTTCTACTCATTAAAAAGTTTTGTTGGTTTGATTCACTGCACAGCTGTTATGAATTTGGATTTAACTCCCACCAAACATTGTAAGTTCTTTTGATAAAGACACAAAGAACAAGTCGGCTCCTTCCAGGGCCAATGATTGTGTGCAATGGTTCCAGCAGCTCTGCTACCTGGCGACCATCCTAGCAACGTCTATCTCTCCATCACCACCAGAGTTCAACCTCCTTCTGAGGGATGACAGGTTTACAGCTATCTCAACCTTCAGTTTCCCACTTCTGTAGGTCTCATTATGCAGGAAGGAATGATAACATTTAATTCCTCTTTGTCAAGGAAGATTTTTTTCATCTTGGCAGACTAACTTCATCAGAAAGTTTCTGTTAGAACTGTCTGTAAGGCTTCATCTTCAGACTGTTTGTCTTTGAAGCAATCTCTGAAATGGAAGAGAGATAAACTTATCCTTATACAAATGTGGTTCTGTGGAGCTAGATAAGTTCAGGGACTCAGTACAGTCAACTGAATTGAAAATTGGGATGTCTCTAACAAATCACTGATCTGTTAAAAGAACACAGTATTTACTAAGTACCTACACCTCACTATTCCCATTGTAAAAATTAGGGGGAAGGAGACATAGCATATCTATAGGTACAAATAAAGCTTTAAGAACAGTGATACAAGAGCAATAAAAAATAGGGCTGGGGACAATAAAAAAAAACCCCAGTCTTTGAAAGAAGTGAAAGTCATTAACTTGTAGAAAGAAGCAGGTAGGAAATCTTTTTCAGCTCCCAGGAGAGCTCATTCAAAAGGGTGCAAGTGCAGATGAAGCAGTTAGAACCTGAAGGCAGCCAGTGCAGAGACAGGAGGTAACATCAGTCTTACGCCACTTTGCAATGGAGGAAGAGTGCTAAATGGCAACACTGAATGTGATGCAGAGGACTTTGATTTGCAGATGACAAATGTCTGTGGGTCCTTAATAAGAAGGGTCTTGATAAAAATAGTGTTTATCCAATATCACTGTAGTGTTTAGAAAACAACTGAAAAGTTGCAACAGGAATATCGCATGCAATATTTTTCTTTTAATTTCTATTAAACATTTTTCTGTTGGGTAAACTCAGATGAGATTTTTGTATTATAAAGGCAGGGGCATCATGACCAAGTGTTCTTTATGTTTTCTCTGAGATACTGTGTAGGGCATGGGCAGAAAAACCTGTATTACTCTCATTTACCTTATTGACTTTGCACCTAGTCTTGGTACCTGATTTTTTATTGTTGTTTTAAATGCATCCTAGTAGTCTCTTATTAAAGCAGACAATTCCATATAGCATAACTAGATAGATAAAGCAATAAATAATTTTTTTGTTCAGGGAAATTTGAAGCAGGAAAAGATAGGATGTCACTACTGGCTTGACTTCTGATAAAAGTATATGGCTGAAACTTAAAATTACATAGCCATTGCCCTCATCTTGCTTAGTTTTTCAGAACTAAACAAATTTTATGGTTAAACTACGCTGTCCTAGTTTTTTTGTTATTTTATAGCTGTGTGTGGATGTGTATTTTTCTGTATTGAAAGCAGAGACTTCGAAATGGCCTGATAAAAGCCAGTCCTACATTTTGTATGGCAGGAGAAAGAACACAGTAAACACAAACAGAGTAGAGCACTTCCCTTTGTTGACAACCTTATTGTCTCCCCTTAATGCATTGTTTTGAAGAGCAATTACATGTCATTTCCCATTATCCTATATACAAAACCAATACCATAGAGCCGCTGCTCTTCTTTCGACAACTGATCTTGAAGAATATATAGAGGATTCATGTGCTGGTGAAACATGTCAAGACTGACAGCTCAGAGCCCAAGAGCTTTGTTGAAGCACAGAACAGGTGTGTGGCGAGGCAGCTGGAATGAGATCTGCCTTCCACCTTCTCATTTCTGCTTTCTCAGCTTCTCTTCCTTGCAATGCTTCCCTCTGGGTTGGGAGGAGAACAGCATGGGAAGAACCTCCCATTTGGGATCTTTCCTTCTGCCAGAAAGGGCTGGCTGGCTCTCAAGACAACAAGCATTTGACCACTGCAAAACACAGTGAGCATGTCAACTCATTTTATTCACATCCCTCACTGGGGATTCAGAAAGCCAAGGACACACTGGTGATTTCCCTAGTTTTATGGATCTCGACTCCCCCAGGCCTGCAACACATTTTTGGTTCATGTGTTCACAGTGTCCTGGCATTTGCAGTGTGGGAAACTTTAACTGAGAGCCAATAGCCCCACAGCTTCTCCCTATTAAAATGTGCAATTGGATTTCACATGTGTGTTTCAAACACCATTCAAAGCATGATTTACAGGCTACTGTCTAGCCCCACAGCTGTTTTTCCATCCTCCAGACTGAGCTGTTTCTAGGAATCCACCATCCAGCTCCTTTGCAAATAGTCCTCTTAGTGTGGGCCTCCTCAGTCATATCTGGCCATGCAAAACAATGCAAGACCTATAGTAAAAACTAAAAAATACTCACTAAATAAACTACTAATTATTCTTTCCAAGTAATTAATTATTCCTTCATGAGGACAGCCCACTTGATGCTTCGTTTCTATTCAACTCACTTTCTTATCAACTTTCTCTCATCAAATTAAACTAATCACTGCTGTTTCTTTGAGTTGGGTTATTTATATACATTAAAGACAACACAGGTCCATCTTGTGTAGGTCATGGTTAGCACCCAGGGCTTTCAGTCGCTGAGCAAAGATAGGCTGTCTGTGTTAAACAGAGAAGTGTACTGTTGTGTTTCTGTGACATCCACCACACTCCACAGTCTAGCTTCTAAGAATCTGAGGTCAACTCCCCAAAAAAGATTAGACCTCAGACCTGGGATTATGGTTAGCTCAGATATGCATGCTGATAATACCTTCTAAACATTTGATTTTAAGTTACTGGAGGGCCGGGACAGTGCTATATTCATTCTTACTGTTCTGTGCCAGCTCAAGGTTTGGGAAGAGGGTATGGGTTCAGGGAGCTGATAGAGCCCAGCTCTTTTTAGCCTACAATGAGAAAGATGATCCATGCAGTGAGTGGACTAGAGGAGCAGTTCTCTTGTCCTGTGACTGAGACCCAGCTTTCAAGGGAGAAGGTGACACAGACAAATGTCCCAGAAAAGTCTTTGCTAGGAATAGCATTTGAATGTACTGTATCAGTTTCTGAGAAAAAGCTTCACAGATGTAGCCTCTATTTCAGATGAAAATGATTAATTAAAAAATCATGTTGCTAAAAAATCTTATAATTTAGGTCATAGTAGATTTTGCCCTCTGGTTGCAATACAGCAAATTTCCCCCCAATGAACAGACTCTCAAGATACAAGGAATGCATTTTTTTAACCCTTTCACAAGTAGTTTCACTTAGCCCTAGGTTTTAGTCCTTTAAGACAGGATGCCAGTAAGGAGGTATAATGCTTGAAACAGTATTTAATAGTTCACAAGGAATGGCCATCCAGCGCTACAACTTGACAAAGACATTTTTTTCAACTCAGGACTTACCTTTCCATTTCTTCACACTCACAGGCCTTGTGAATAAAGATTATTCGTTTGTTGTTTTGATAGTATGACAACTACATCACATTGACAAACTGGACCATCAGATCATCAGGTCACCTGAAGAGTTTCTCATTTTAAATCCTTACATTAAAAATTACCCAAAACTCATACTTACTCTAATGGCCGCAAAGGCCAAAACTGCAAAGAATGAAAACCACAGAAATAAAATAGCCATTATTAAATACTTCCTATGAGTCAGATGCTTTATTAGGCATTTTATATATGCACATTTTTCTCATTAATCTCTCAAGACAATCCATATCCGAGGCAGACATCATTATCTAACTTTACATACAAGTTTAGGAAGCTAAGATTGCCCAGGAAAATATAACAAGCATTGAGAGAAGATTCAAATCCAAGTTTTTGTTCCACTTTCTCTCATAACCACCAAACTATTCCCAAGAACGGAACAGTGGGCCTTGGTAACAGCCAATTCCTTGATCTGGGAAGTATGTAAGCTGGCGACAATAACTGCAGATGGGATTCAACTATTTGGAAGAAGTAGGAAGAGAACAGCTCCAAGCTCTTTCATAACTTCAGGATCTACAGACTTCATCCTTTCTCTCTTAAGTCTCTGATTTAGTGGTCATCTGAGGTGAGCTAAGTGCTCAAAACAGGTCTGTTTCTTGGTCTGATCAAAACAATAATCTCTCCCTTTGTTCACTACACCATTCCTGCACAAGTTTTGGTCACATTTCTTATGAGCAAATCATTTCATATTTGTCCGTATTTCTTTTAAATCTTCAAGACTGGGCAGTTATAAACTAACATCCTTCAACTCAACATTCTTCAGCTCTAAGAAATCAGTATGGCACCCTCACTGTATCACATGATCTGCTCAGACAATTGCCCAGCTCACTCACCCTTCTCCTTCCTACTCTGAGTTTTGTGTAGTTAACTTACATATATGACACTCCAAACACTGCCCAGAAAATATTCTTTTAAAACAAGCTATAAATGAAAACAAGCAGACAGAAAAATATCTGCTTGGCATTTCAGGCCCAATTTGCTTAAACCTGCAGTGGAAGAATCCAAAAGAGACAAATCCCACCTCCACCCAGTGTGATCCTTCATAGGTGATGCTCACTCCGTACCCATGGATGTTTTCAAGAAGGTAACTCACAGATGCTCAGAGATCACACCTCTCCCAACTCCACTTTCTAAACTGTCTCAACCTTTGCACATTTCTTCCTATACTTGAACGGTCCTGATCATGTGTTCCTCTAAAAGAGTAAGACAATTGATCCCAACCCACTCTAGAAAGAGTAAGACAATAGATTCCACCCCTGCCCATCCGTAAGTGTGGCTCAAGAGCCCATTTTTACCATTGGAGTCTTCTACTTCTTCGGTTGGGGTAGACTTTTGAGAAGAGTGGTGGGCATGTGAGGAGAGGAGGCTGACAATTCGCGGCCGAGGGAGGGTTAGGGCTTTTCCATGGACCTTGAGGGAATGTTCCTTCAACTGGCTGATTGTCATGGTGGAAAATGAGCACCAAGAACATTTGTAGGCATGTTCACCTAGAAGGAATAGTGGCAAGGGTCAGGACAGGAAACAGAGTAGGGAGGAGGGGGGTGAAAGACAAAATAATACAGTTAATTCACTCAGCAGATATGCTTCCCAAGCTTCATGGTCTAGAGACTGTCACTGACTAATTACCTGTCCATTATCACAAACACAAGGCTTCCTAGGGACGAGACTTTCCCACATGCTCCATAATCTCGTGACTTGGTCACTGTCACTTCATAATCTACTTGTAGAGATGAAGTTTAGAGATGATTCTCCACCACCTGTCTCTGTTAACTCCTTCTGAAAGGGTTCCCAATCTCTTTTCCTACCTCTTTATATTAAAAATCGCTTGTCAAGTTTCATTCAAGCATAGAGAATAATGTGCTTAATTCTCAATCTAAAGATCTACCGAAAGCATTTCCAAACACAGTCATTCTATGCAAACTGTATTATACATTTCTCAATCGTATACTACATACCAACTCATCACACACACACACCAAGTAACTCAGAAACCTGATCATAAACTTCATTTTCCTATCTAATCAACAGTGCCAAATTAGATCAAAATCAGTCATATTTTAAATGGGAAGACTTGTACTGTAAACACAGGGAGAGTGTGTATCACAGATGTAATTCAATTTCAAAAAACCTTAAATTATACAACACTCTACAGCATAAGGAAAGAAGTTCAAAGTTAAGAGGATACAGACTGAAACGCTAGTCAGTTGTGCTTTCGAACACTGCCAAGGAGCTGGACAATGATACTTCGCAGTGGACAATGTTATCTGCTAATATACTGCCCTTATATTATTTGTTTTTGTTTTTTAAAATACAAACTTGGTTGCATGAATCTGCTGGGTGGCTGTGAGTGTCACAACCTGGCAGAGTATTCAAATCCAGATTATTTGACTGGTTCATACTACTGCTCATTCTAAAATACACTAAATGGTCCACTGAAAATAGACAAGATGTGTCGAGGTACTTCTAGAAAATGTACTGGCCTTTCTCCAAGCCGAGCTTCTCTCAGTGGCTCAGAGTCTTATCGCGGAGACCAAGGTTCCAAGGTATCAAGAGTGGAATTACACTGCTCCCATTGTCTCTTTCCTTCTTGCCAGACAGTGAGCACAGAGAGGCTAGTCATTTTGGTCAGTTCCAACAACATATACTTTAGCTTAATACCCTGGAATCAATGTGCACCTCTAAGACTCTTCAAGGTCTTTCCCAAAGACCAAATTACTCACCCAGTTCCCAAATGGTAAAAGTGTTTTTGTCAAGGCTGAGGCCTAGAGGGGAAAAAACTTATCAGGATGCTGTCCCAGCTGAATAATTTACAATATGCACAAGTTGGAAAAAAGTGGGTTGAATTCTGAATGCACTTATTCCATAGACTTTAAAACTTCTAGAGACATAAAGATACCTCACCGAAAAAGGTCCACACAGCTAATTTCCTTGTTCCATCTCTGATCTCCAGGGGGACTAGGGGCAGCTGGGAGACTGGGTTAGTTTTACTGTAATAAGCTAGTTCAACAGTTTCAACTCTCAGGAGATAGTGAGAAGACACGGTTCGATGTGCAGAGGTAATGGCAGATGGCAAAAGTGAATGGCCCAGGTTCTGGGAAGTTTTTGCACTATTCAAAGTGTGGGAAAGTACCATAGACAGGAGAAGAGAAGTTACCCAATATCTGTTTAACCTGTAGGATTATCACAAGGACTGAATAAGATAATCCCTGTAACACGTTTCGTGCAGAGCCTTAGGTAAGTGATTCTCATGAAGTAAACAGAGTTAAATGGACTATGGTGCTTTAGGAACCAGCACATTGCCTGGGTACCCAGGACTCAAAGTTAAAGACATCACTTATTTATGGGCATTTCTTAAGAAATCCCACACGTCTTGACTTCTCTGTCTTCCAAACCTCCTCAAAATTATAACCTTATTTTAGTTGAGTGTTATCTTTAGTGGACATAACAATTCTGCAACTGATTAATAAGGCTAGGTAATTCAGAAATGGTCTGATTTTAACCTGTTAGTAGCACTAACCAGACATGATATACAAGATTATTTTGGCTTTAAGAGATTATTTTTAAATCTGTTCTATTTTTTTCAGTTTCCTTCTATAGGTAAAAATAAAACTGATCTGTAACCATCTCAAGAATAATTGCTCACGTGTAGGGCAAGACATTTTTAAAATTTCACTCAATATATTAGATTACATATTTCAAACCTACTGAAAAACTTGTGAACTCTAAATACCAACTCACCAGCATGCGCTTTGAGTATATGTGTTTTCAGCCGGCTGTTGTAGGAGGACTTGAAGGAGCAGAGTTTGCATCGGAATGGTTTATGGTGTCCGTGGTGGGTTTGCATATGGCGATCCAAACTTGATGTGGAAGAGAGAGAGAGAGAGAGAGAGAGAGGGAGAGAGAGAGAGAGAGAAAGAAAAAGGAAAATGGCAAAATTAAAAAGTGCATGCAACATTTTCTTATTGCCCTCTTTTAAGCAACCCACTTCTATGCTGCTCAAAGTCCTTTTGTTTACTTTCTAATGATGGCATTCACCATATAAACTGGCAAGAGCTAAGAGGGGAGAAAGCTAAAGAAAGAGCTTAACAGATTTTTTTGAAGATTCTTATTTTCTCTTCTATACACTCTGATAATTAAAAGAGGGCCTCAAAAAAAAAGGTACAAGGTGGGTGAACTCATGTTTTCTGCCTGGTCAATGAGAGTGCCCATTTATCTTATTTTTTAAAAAGAATGGGAATTAAGCACTTAAAACGGGGGAGGGCTCTCTTTAAATTTCAATTCCATTATTGTGAACACTGGAGTGAAAAAGGAGGTTTCCAGATGAGCTGCTTGGAGTGAACTGTCTTGTTTCCAGCATCTATAGTAATATGGAGGTGCAACATTAAGAATATTTAAAATAGAGGAGTCACACAATCAAGAGGCTGGGTCATACCTTCTGATCAATACAACCATCTCTGCTGTTCACCAGCCTTCCAGAAGCAACTTATGAGGATGTCATTTAACTAGAATGGCCTCCCTGTACTTCATAATAATTTTAATCTAAAAACTAATAAATTTATAAAAGTAGAAGAGGAAGTTCTAATTTGATCAGTACCACCATTCCAAGTGACTCATGAGTGTACTACTGCTAACCGTTTAAACATGCAATGTTCTTCTGAGCTGCAAAGCAACATTTTCACTTGCCTCTGGACATCTCCCTCTAATGTCCATTAGCCATCTTAAACAACCTGTATTATACAAACCTATCAGGTTTTTTCCCCCCAATAATACAAATTCTCTTCATTTCCCTGTTTCTATAAATGGCACCACCATTCTTCCACTCCAGTCAGCTGAAAACTAGGTGCTATTTGTACTTTATTTTACTCTTCAACCCATAGGCAAGCTGAATTATTCTCTTCACCATTCCTTTCTGTGTTGATCTCTCCTATCTTTTTTTAAAGAGCGGAAATATTGGAGTCACACTGCTCAGGATCAAATCCCAGCTATTACTTAACGAGTTTTGTGACTGTTGTTATGTTATTTAACTCCTTTAGGTTTTGTTTTTCTTATCCATAAAATGGAGATCACAGGACTGTACCCCATAGGGCTATTTTGAGAATGTACAATAGTAATACTTGAAGACACTTAGTACAGTGCCTGGTCTATATTGAAGTGCATTTAATGTTAGCAATTATATTATTGTATGTAGTCCAGACTTTTTTCTTTTACCAGTAATGTAACTCCTAAAGTATCAATTTGGCATTTTGAGACTGCAAACAGGGTATCTACTCAAGTATTTAGAACTTATCTTCTGCCATCCCTTTACATGTACCTTAAAAATTGGTCAAACTACACCACGAGCAAGGTACCAGAGAGGCTCACATCCTCCTTAACTTGAGCTCTCATCCTTTTCTCCATAACACAGCTCCTTCCCAAACTACTCAAGTCTTATCCTCCTACTTGAAGAGCTAACTCAAATGCTGTGCACTCCACAGAGCCTCTCTGACTCTTCCAAAGTGGACGTAACATTTCCTTTCATTGAAACTGCTCATCAGATTACTGATTTTCTTTAACAACTGTGCCTCATTTGTTTGGTTCGTTTATAACACAATTTTAGGCTCTAAATTCCCTTGTATGTCAGACTTTGTCCTATTCATCTTTATATTCTCCCAAAGCACAGTGCCCAGTGCAGGGTATATTCTTTTATTCACAGTTGTTTATTGAGTTCTACTACGTGTCACACAATACAATATATGCTGTTCAAGAAATACTTGATGAATCAAAGGGAACAATACAAGTTGTATGCCCATATATGAACTTGATGACAGACTAGGTATTTGGCTTTTTTTATTTGTTTATTTTTTATTTTTTGGTACTGGGATCCAACTCAGGATCTTGTGCCTTCACGGCAGGTGGCGGAACCACTGAGCTAAATCCCCGACCCTTGGCTTTGTTTAATAAAGGTTTGTATCCTATCCTAACCTCCATACAAACAGTGCCTCATGCTTTTCAACAACTAACTAGCACTTCAGCTTTTTAAAGAGCAAACAGCTCATTATTTACTTTCAATTACCATAAAAATAAATATCAGATCAGTCTTGAAATCAGTTACCCTATTCCAGGACTGTGGGAATGCATTATTAAACATTTGTCTTTTTTATGTAACAACATACTGCTTCTTTGAACAGCCCCTCTTCCCCTCAGTCCATGAAACTTTACACATCTACCCCAAATTTACACTCACTGTGGGAAGTGACAAGAAGCTCCCACTTCTCAATTTCCCTGTATTTTTAACAACTCTTTAGCAACCATAAACTTTGTTATTGCCATGTCTTTTTAGAAATCCCAAGCAGTGAGCGATTCCTTGATCCTATAGATTAGTAGTAGTAATTTTATCTCTTTAGCAACTCCATTTTCCAAATGGAATGTTACTTCTTTAAACAATGGCCAAATTTTGGCTGAATGTTTGGCAAATCCATCAGTAAACTCATCTGTGCACTGTGGCTGCAACCTCCCTGGGGTAAATCATAGCAAATTCTCATTTTTTAAAATGCCTGCATTTGCCAAAGGTAATGCTATCCAGTCACTCCTGCTCTTAACCTCATTCTACAGATGAGACAACAGAATCCAGGTAACAGAGCACCAGGTATGAGACAACAGTGGAGCCTTCTTACTCATTCAAGCTTCTCTTGCTGTAACTTAACTGCCTTCTACTATGAAATCCTCTCCCAGGAACCTCAGGGACCACCCAACAGAACTTACTTGTGCCTGAAAGCAGAAACAAAGGAGCAATACTGGCAGCTGTACTTGTCCTCTCGGGTAAACATGGCCAGGGCCAGGTGGCTCCTCTCATGAGAACGCAGCCCCTGCATGGACATCAGGACTCTGTCACATTGACTGCAATGGTATCCCCCCGGCCGGGTTTCATCCTCCAACATTCCATCAAGCAAGCAGTGTCCACCATCCACCCGGCCCACCAGGGCTCCACTGGCATCTCTGGCTGCTTCCAATCCATCCAGGAAGAAGTGGGAAGGGTCTTCAGCCTCCTGCTAAGAGAACCACACACACACACATGCCCCACCAACAAAATAAATATCCATCTTCATTGTCCCTGGCTTTCCTCTTCTCCCTTCATTCTCCCAAGTTCATCAGCATTTCTTGTCAGTGCTTCCTCCCCTGCATCTCTGGCTCCTCCTAAAGGGAGTGCAAGCCATCGGGCCATTCTCTATACAACGGTGGTGACTTGGGGGCAAAGGGAAATATGAGAGGGGCTCTTCCAATCTGCAACAGTGCACTCGTTCCTGTCTTAAAAGAAAATTCAAATTGTGATTCTATCTAAACTGATGTAACGTTGGGTTATAGCATTACGGCTCAGAGAAAGGAAAGAAGGAAGAGAAAGGAAAGAAGCAGAGTGGGTTGGCCATTTAGGGCCTTGGGCCATCATTTGGAAATGGAGCAAAGCAAAAGATCCTGCTGTCTGCCTCCTACCCCACAGTTGGTGACTTCACTTCTTAACTGAAGGTTGCTGCATAATTAACTGCAAACATTAAGTAGCAGCCTGGTTTTAAATCACCCATTTTTCAAGGGAACTCCCTGGAGTTGTGATTTTCTCTTGCTTGTTTCCAGGAAGCAAACTTGGCCACACTGCAGTGATATGTGGAAGAAGCTACATACTGCTGCCCCTGAGTTGCCACTGTTCTGACTAAAGACAGAAGACATCAGTCTTTAAAGTAGGAGCCTTCATTATTCTGGATGAACAATAACTGCTGT
Source organism: Fukomys damarensis (assembly GCF_012274545.1). Classification (NCBI taxonomy): domain Eukaryota; kingdom Metazoa; phylum Chordata; class Mammalia; order Rodentia; family Bathyergidae; genus Fukomys; species Fukomys damarensis. The sequence continues at coordinate 24,150,814 of NW_022900948.1, read as the reverse complement.
TCAGATTACAATGTTCAAAACAGGTGGCCTAATAAAGGTTGGGGAGAGAGGGGAGACATTTGGCTGAATCACATGGGGAGGGGGAAGGGAGCAGACAAGCAAGGTCAGAGAACTGTCAGAGGCAAATGTGACTCGGAGGGTTTTGGTTTTAGATTTAATCAGTGCCCGTGCACAGTCCCGACACCCCAGGACAAGAAGAAGCAAGACAGATTCTGCTGGGCTCTTTGCATCCTCAGCCACATGAGAAGAGTAAGAGTAAGGCAGCGGGAGGAGCAGATGATAGGAACAGAACCCATTTGATTTCTTTTAAGAGTTCAGGCAACTTGGAAGAACCGAAATCTGATGGCACTAAACACAATAAAAGGGCGACTGGAGGCTTCCTGTGCCGAGAATCCGGAACCTTCTGTGTCCACCAAACTGTCCACATCGGATGGAAATGAGACCAAAACTTGACCTTTACCTGGACAGAAAGGTGAGGAAGGTCCAACCTGCAAAAAAAAGAAAATCAAAACACGCCAAACCGATGCAAATGTAACTCAGGAATGGCTGTATTCTGAGATGGTCCTCCCGAGCTGCTTTAAGCAATGGGGTTAATAAGTAACTTGAGGCGCTCACTCACAAGATCGGCATCCAGAGCTCCCCGTCTCACCTTCACGGCAGCCGACATGGCTGGGACATTGCCGTACTGGACGTGCTTGCGGAGGTGATTGCAGATGGCTCGGAGCGTTGGGTGCACTTCCACACAGAATTTACATTTGTAGCCCACCACTTTCCTCTCCTTGATCTTTGGCACCTCTTCTAAGTGACCAAAAGGCTGGTAAAATACAGTGGTAGCCATCAGTACTTCAAGCCCTCCCTCAAAGGTAGGCATTTATTATATTTATATATATATATATATATGTATTGGCATGTATAATTTTTAAATTTTATTTTAAAGCAGGTTAGCAGGTTAAAAACCAAGGGAGGTATAGACGAGTATTTTTAAATACCAACTTATCAGTCATGGCACATTGCCTATTAGACACAGTCTCTGGAACCCAGATATTTTACGGCTTGTGAGTAGAGAAGATTTCTGTGCAGAAGCTCATCGTCACTGCCATTAAGTTATCTGGTTTTCAAACCAGTTTCAACGACGCAGGTGAAGTGTTGCACAGCTGCGCCATTAATGAACTTCTTGATAAAATAATCTACTCCTTGAGATGTTAGGTTCCCGTGGCAAACACTGAAGACCAAGACATGGCTAAGAAGTGCTAATGATACCAAGAGACAGCCACGACTGCCTTAGGAAAGAGCGGGCGTTGTTGTGTAACGAGACTTCAGATCAGGCTACTTGGCAGAAAGACACACATAGAAACCACCCCAAACCTTCCCTGGGGAGCCATGGGAGGAGTCAGGGGGAGAGAGGGAGGGGAACAGGACCGTGGAGAGGGGTGAGCACAGAATGGGGGATAATCAAGCTCGAAATGTTTAATTGACTTATTGAGCTCTCTGGCAAGCTAAGTCACTAGGAAGCCTGCAGCAGTTTGGCTGGCAACGAAGAAGTGCATGTGGGCACCAGTGATGAGAGGCCTCCTGGGGGAAGGGAAATCAAAACATATCCTTACCCTCTCTTGTTTGAAATCTGCAAAAGCACCATCTGCATATTTCTGCTTGCTCAAAAGCTGTTTCCTCCTCTCCTGACGTTTGGCACGCTTCTGGAATTCCTCATTGTGAATGTTCAAGTGTGAGGTCAGCTCAGCTGTGCTTTGCAATTTGCTATCACAGTGCTTACACTGGTAGGTGGAGTTCTGCAAGCGGGGCCCATTGCCCAGGATGACGAAGTCCCTCTTCAGGTCCCGGCTGTGGTGGTCAGTGTAATGCATGCACAACAGCTCCGCAGTGCTGAAGGACAGCTTGAAACATTTGATGCAGCGAAACGGGAGCCACTCGATTTCCTGAGCTTCACCCTCCACCTCGGCTTTCTCAAAGCTGCCTCTCTCCTCTTCCTCCATCAGCGTGGGCTTCTCGTGCTCATCTGCATAGACGGCTGTGAAGTAGCCCCCCAACTTGCTGGAATGCTGCTTCTTTGGGAACACCCCAGGGTGGCGCTTCATGTAATGGGACACAATACCCTTCTTGCTGAATGACTGGAAGGAGCACAAGGAGCACTTTTTCTTCTCCACAGCCCGCCGGAGTTCCTCACTCAGCTGTGGGGAGTCGTCCTTGGGTGGGGAAGGGATGATCACCTTGTTGGGCTTGTCGCTGATGGTCCGGGAGGCTGCCAGGCAGTGGGTATAATACGCATCGATGTCATGCCTCTTCTGGTAGTGGGCTGCCAGCCCTTTGCGGATGGGGTTGGTATAGGCACACAGGGCACACTTGAAGAGGTTGTTCTTGCCTTCGGGCTGGGCACGGACATTGTTGTGCTTGATCCGGTAGTGCCTGGCGATTCCTTTCCTCGTTGAGCAGAAGTACTTGCAGAGCTGGCACCGGAACACAGTGTGGGAGACCAGGTGCGAGGTAGAGAAGTGAGAAGTGGACACAGGCTCCTCTCCCACCTCCTCCTCAGTAATGGAGATCTGGGAGGGGCTCACTTCAGTGGTTATCTCAGGCTCGAGGGAGACTGGCAGCTTCGGGGATGAAGGGGAAAAGACATCAAATTCAGGCTGATTGTGGTACTTCTCATAGTGGATTTTGAGTTTCTCCAAAGTGCCATGGGTGTACGGACAGAGTTTGCACCGGTAGGCACCGTACCCTTGCTTAAAAATCCTGCTCGTCTCCTCCACGTCATTCTGGGAAATGTCAGCGGACTGCTCTACGTCGTGCACAAAATCCTCGGCGGTCACCTTGATGGCTGGGTGTCGCTTCTGGTAGTGGGTCAAGACGCCATGGATGCGAGTGTTGATATATGGGCAATGCCTGCATTTGTAGACGGCACCTGGGTTGATGTCTATGTCCTGGGCAAAATCGGCAGCCTTCACTTTCATGCCAGGGTGCTTCTTCCCATAATGAGTGAGGAGGCCATGCAAGTTGTTATACTCGGACTGGCAAACTGTGCACTGGTAGGGGGTGGAGGATATGGCGGGGTTGGCTGAAGAGAGGTGTATGCTTTTCTCTGGGGAAAGTCTGGCATCCTCTGAGCATTCCACTTCCTGCTCGGGGAGGGGGATGGGCATACTATTTTCACAATTCATAGGGACTGCCAACTCTTCAGGGGCTAGGAGGGGCTTCTCAACACCATCTTTCTCCTTGATGATATCCAGCAGCACTGACTCATCACCATTCATGGCCCAGGGGTGGAATGCTTGGTAATGATTGGTGATGTCCCAGATGGACACTGCTTCAAAAACACAGTCCCTGCATCTGTATGTTTTGGCTTCAGCTGGCAGGGTGAGAGAGGGAGGGGATGGGTCTGGCCCAGCCCAGAGTTTGGTAGCCATGTAAGTATAATCAACATAATGCTCTGGATGCCTCCTTTGGTAATGCAGAAGCAAACCATTGGGCTCTGGGTGGGAATAGATGCACCACTCACAGTGGTAGCCAGCTTCTATCAAGCCATCTAAAAATGCCCATCGCATGATGGACGTGACTGTGGCTTTCAGGGCAGGGTGGTCTTTCTTGATGTGCTTCCTCAGTGCATAGAAGTAGGGGGAGGTATATGAGCACTGCCTACATTTCAGTGCTCGGAGTTTTGTTTTGTCCCGCTCCACACCAGAGGTGGGGAGAAGGACACAACTGGCGGGCTTCTGGTTTCGGTCGCAGAGGCTTCGGATGGTGGCTGTGTGCTGCCGGATCACATCTGCATTGGCCTTGAAGTCTCGGTGCTTCTTTTGGTAATGAATGAGTACACCTTTGACCGTCCGGTTTCCATAATCACAGTGCTGGCAAAAGAACATCTCATTCTCCACAGGAAGGCCATCTCTCTCAGAACTGCTCCGGTTCAGCTGTTGCATGGGGGCAGGAGGCCGGGGGGAGCCTTGTGGCCCTTCGGCCCCTCTCATCATTGCAGCTGTGGGAGGAGCCTGCCTGATATATTTGGCAGTAACCTTTATTTCTGGGTGTCTTTTCTGGTAGTGAACAAGCACTCCCACAACTGACCGATTGCTGTAGGAACAGTGTTTGCAGTAGTAAAGCTCAGTACTGAGGTCTGGTGGCGGGGG
>NW_022900948.1:24104019-24146521 GCF_012274545.1 Fukomys damarensis | reverse complement strand
GGGTGTGTGGGGGGGGTGGGGAACCCATGTTGGACATTTTGGGAGACATTGGAGCACCCACCTCAAATGATAATTGGGAAAGGGCAGAGCCCCTGTCCACAGACACCATGCGCATGGTTTTCTGGATCCTAAAGTAGGAGGCCTTTTCTTCAGGGTGTTTCTTCTGATAATGAACCAAGACAGAATGCATGTTGGGGCTTGCGAATGTGGGGGGGGTGGGGAACCCATGTTGGACATTTTGGGAGACATTGGAGCACCCACCTCAAATGATAATTGGGAAAGGGCAGAGCCCCTGTCCACAGACACCATGCGCATGGTTTTCTGGATCCTAAAGTAGGAGGCCTTTTCTTCAGGGTGTTTCTTCTGATAATGAACCAAGACAGAATGCATGTTGGGGCTTGCGAACGAGCAAACGTCACAATCGTAAACGACAACGGTGTTGACTGACGGGTCCTTCTGGTTTTCACATTCTGGAGTAAAGGTCTTTGAAGGAGTGCTTTTATTAAATGTAGCTGGCATACCACCACCACGACCCACGGGAGTGGATGTCGCCATGTTCTTGGGAGCCGAATTCAGAATCTCCCTCAGCGTCTGGGATTCAGTGTTCAGCCCTTCTTGCTGCTCCACGACATAGCTTGAAAATATCATTGCATTGTTGATCTTCACTGTGGGATGCATTCTTTGGTAATGTGGCATCAGGCTTCTAACATTTGGGCTTGTGTAGGAACAAAACCGACACCGGTATATCAGGTCCGAATGATCAAAGTTGAGAACATTCATGGCTTCTGGGTGGTGTTCACCATAATGCTGCTGGAGATCTTCAAAATTGGTGTAATCAATGTAACATTCCAGGCACCTATACACTGCACTATGGTCATTGGGGTCCAAAATGTACCTAAAGCTGAACTTAATATACGGGTGCATTCGTTGGTAGTGAGTGCTAACACTCCGGGCAGATTTATTGTTAAAGTCACAGTGTTTGCAATAGTAAAGCCTTCCAGAGTCACCAAAGTCTGTATTTTCACTGTTGTGCTCAGTTCCATAGATAGGAGTTTGGGTATTCATCAACACAGTATTGGAAATTTGATGATCTTTCATGTTTGCTGAAGAGCCATAATAATCTTCTTCATCTTCAGAAAGGGTGAGCTCAATCTCAGCCCCATTCGTAGCATTGTAATCATGGGTGACATTTCTGAAGGTGGGCTCCTTCTGGGGTTCACTGGTGTCTCTGACCCAAATCTGCTGGGCTGAAAACGAAGTGGGAACCTCCATGATAGGTTCTGTTGGCTCTTCTTCCCTGTCCAACTCGACTTCTATCTCCACTTCATTGTCTTCCTCTTCTTCCTCGTCATCTTCAACGTTGATCACTGCATCTTCCTGCTGTTTGGTTTGGTTAATTTTGCTCTGCAGGTTGCTTGCTATCTCATCAATCCTAGTTCTTTTCTTCACGGGTGATAAATCAAGAGGAAAGTCACTTGCAAGCTTCCTAGAGGCCTTAGCTACAAAATTGTTCTTGGAGGATAATCCAAGAATTGAGGTCTGACTTTTCTTCACAGTGTTGCTGGAAGAGGGGTGGCTGTCTGTCTCATTTTCCAGTGGTAGGCTTGAGGGTTGCCCCTCAAATTTTGGCAAATTGTCACAAAACGAATGTTTGTGCTGCTGATGGACTCTTAGCCCTTTCAGAGTCGTGGTGGAGTAACTACACATGGTGCACTTGTAGGGGTGCAAGGGTGGGGCTTGAACGGGTGGCTGTGGCGGTTGTGTGGGTGGTGGCTGTGGCTGCGGTGGCAGCTGATGTGGTGGCTGAAGCTGTGGTGGCTGTGGCTGTTGCAGTGGCTGTGATGGCGGTGGTGGTGGCGGTGGTGGTGGCTGTTGCTGCTGCAAAGGATCCAGCATGACTCCTGACTTTCTGCCATTGATGCTTGAGCTCTCATAGGACACCACACTTTCATTCAGTGAAGAAGAAATGCTTTCGCTCTGGGAGTTCACAGCATCCCAATCTGAGGTTGTACCCGTGTGACACTGTTTATGAGCCCCAAGTTTTAAGGAGCTCTTACAAGTAAATGGACACTCGTCACATTTGTACACAGCTGTCTTTCCAGATAAGTGAATATTTTCTATGTGACGAGAGATGCTGCGTCGATGCATGGTGAGGAAAGGACAAAAGGGGCACTGGAACCTATTCATGAATCTTCTAAACGGAATCCCCTTGGTCTCCAGTAATTTGTTGCCATCTGAACCCATCAGCTGTTCTGCAGACAGGCCTGATGTCTGGTGATCCATAGCATTTAGTCCATTCTCGCTGTCTATTTCGTTTAACTCTTCATCAGAACTAGAGTCATTTAGCATGCTGTTAGTTTCCAGGTCAGCAGAAGAATTGGTCATGTCAGTCATTCCATAACGGGATCTCTCTGGCAAGTTAATGAGGCCAGAATTATGAGGTGACTTCGGCTTCATCTGAGGGTAAGACATGTGCGAATATTTGGAAGCTGAAGAAGAATTGGTTCTCATGATGGAGTTGCCAATAGAGCCCCTGAAGTTGGAGACGTTAGTGTTGGGTATCTCCTGATTTGCAGCGTTCATGGACAGATATGTGGAGTTGGAAGTGGGGCTGGAGGAACCCTTATTCTGCACATCAGGTAGATTAGTCCCTTCTTGTTGCTGTCGGAGGCTGGAAAGAATCTTGACCATACTGCGGTGTTTCTTCATCATGTGGTCACACCAGCGTTCTCGGCGGGGGGTCTGGTAGCTGCACCACTCACAACAAAAGTTGCCTCTAGACTTGGTCAAAGGTTTGACCATGGACTCTAAGATGCTGCGCTCCACGACCTCTGCTGGTAGTTCCTTGCAGGGGTCTTGCAGAGACATGGGTGGAACCACAGCATCTGGCATAGGAGCAGGAGCAGGTGGAGGAGCTGTGGTCTCCTTCAAGTTGTTTTTGTGATACATCTTCTGATGCTTAATTATTCTTGCCCTCCTTGGAGACTTGTATGTGCAAAACTGGCAAGAGAAGACCTTTCCAAATCCCTCATGCATCATGATATTATAATTTAAGGATCCTGGGACAGGGGGTCCTGCTGAACTCCCTTCAGCTTGGGCTCCATGCACCTTCCTAGTATGTTCTATGAGGAGGTTTTTTGACCTGAAGTAGCGTACGCAGAACTTGCACTGAAAAAACTTGTTTGTTGGTTTGGGATTAGGGGCAATATGCTGACCGTAATATCCTGGACTGTGGCCATAGTAACTTCCAGTCCCCAATGCAGCTGCATTTTGACCTAAAGAGAATGCAGAAGAAAGTAAGAAAATGGAAGCAAATGAGAAATTCGATCATGCAAATCAATGCCATTTCAATTATCCTTCATTAATAAACATCACATCCAAAGGGCCTAACGTCTTCAGACCCAGTCCTGAAGCATTAATGAACACACATATATTATACCTTCTCATTGATGAAGTTGCAGAGTATACCTTTAGGTACATTACTTTCCTCATTTCCATAAATAAGCCACACAGCTATGAAGATACAAGGTTCATAAACTGCAGTATTTATTTGACAACTTTCAAAGATATTACATTGTCCTCAAAATTAAAAGTAGGAGACATGAGGAAGCTGAAAGGATAATAACCTAGGAGACTCAAGAAGAGAAAAATAATGCCTAAACAACAAGAAATAGCTTGCAGAGAACAAGAAACCATAGAAGCCACATGTATCAAGAACCATAGCGACCAGCTAAAAATAAGAGAGTAATTAAAACATATCAGATATGCTGTGCTTAGTGTAGATTTACCTGATAAATCCTCTGCAATTGCAAATTCATCCTTTATAGAAGAAAACTCCACCTCTGTCTGATTACTGGCATTCATGGACCCGGATCGTGGCTCATTGTCATTGTCCTCAGCAACATCAGTTGGCTGAAGAAATGCTGTGTGGACATCCTGGATGTGTGCCTTGAGATCTTCATAAGATGGGGCTCTGAAATCACAGCCATCACACTGAAGCACCTCCATGATCTGGGACTACCCTCTCACATTAGGAACCTGTGGGAGAAGTCCGAACAAAGTGTTAGAAGGAATGCACTACTGACAGACCTCAAACTGAAGGGGCTACACATTCAGGAATGGAAATATTTCTAATATCAGCATATTTCTCTTACTTGGCTTTGCCACTGGGAACACTGGCCAAAGAAAGGCAATCAGACATAATAGGGATGATGTCCTTGACTGCATAACTTCAAAGAAGAAAAGAAAACCCAGATAAATAATTTCTGGCTTGATACATCTTCAAATGTCACTTGTCAAGGAAACCCTTAATATTTCAAAAGTTTTAGCAGTATCTGAATTTTTCCACTAAATTCACAATTCTTAGTAACTTAATATTGGCTTTGGTTCTTTCTTGAACTCATTTTAATTTTCAACTAGAATGTTTTTAGAAGAAGATATCCACACAGAAAAAAAAGGACAAATCTCAATTCTTATTAGCTGTTTTAATATTATTACATTGGTGTTTTATCAACAAATGGTAGACAAGATTGAATCTTAGGAGTGATGGTACAGAGATTTTATTGTTGCTTTTATTATTTTTAATATCTTTACTGATACTAGAGTATACCTCTTTCTTCCATTCCACAAAGTTTTAGTTGATTCTCATGCATTCTCTCTCTCTCTCTTCATGAGCTAAATGGTTATTTGCTCTTTTACTATCTACCAATTAAAATCTAACAGCTTCTCCAATCTAATTAGGTCATAAAATATTTCTCATGAGGTTTTCAAGCAACCAACTTTAGATGACAATCCAGTTTTTAGTTTAAAGTTGTATCTTGGCACCTCGATTTACATCAAGACAACAGAAGCTGGCAGGTGTGAAGAAGGGCTTGGGGGCTTGTAAGTTGTGAGTGGATTTTTCCCTTTCTTTCCTTTACAAACATGAAGTGTATACCCTAATGCAAAAAGGTATTAGGAAGGTGTGCAGTCCTTCCTATCTAAATGTATCTCCCACATTGAGCCACCTAGTTATTATCCTAATGAGTGAGTTACCTCATTAAGCTCACCACAAACTCAAGTGAGTCATTGTAACCTAGAACCAGATGTCCAAGAACTAAAGCTATAGCCAAATCTATTTTATGATGAAATTTTCTATACTTTTCTTATAAAAGATAAATGATTTCTACAGGAGGAATGAAGTCCACTAATAATCTGTCAGTGTAGTGCAACGAGCCACGGCATGAAGATTTTCTATGAAAGAACACTCCTGGTAGCCTGCTAAAATAACTTCTGGCAAGTCCAGCTCTGGACAGCCTGAGCTTGCAGAGTGAGACGCAGATATTTACCTCCTCTTCTTTCACCCAGCAATTTATCCTTTTTCAATAAACATTGAACTCTGCACCAGAGTCCTTTCAGCTAACTAACTCTCAATATTCCAGATACACAAGCTTTTATGTCTAAGCACCAACCCAAATTGTGTGGAAGAGGTTGCTATCAGCTCTGGATCAAATTACAGCAGTCACTGAGGCCCCACCCCACTTCTCCTTTCGCACAGTCCATTAGACCTGAAAACAAATTTTTCCATGGTGCAGACGACTCCTGCATTTAGAACACTTCACAGAAAAAAGCAGATCATCCAGTGTGTACTCCCCATCCCCCAAGCTTAGTCCTTTCATCTCAGCCAAACAAGCCACAGCTCTGCTGAATGTGTTTATCACACTTTCAAGAGATAGGAGCTCCTGCGTCACTGAAGCTCTAAGACTCACTAAGCTGCCCTAGTCCTCTGAGCTTTAGGAGCAGCCATTTTAGCTCAGAGCTTCTCCTCCGTGCACAACATGGCTTCTCTTGGATTCTGCTAGGCTGACAATCAGAAGTGAATGCTAGACAGGCAGGCTGGGCACTCCTATGCTCTTCTCTTCCCAACAAAGAATTAACTGTTTTAATTTCTTTCCGAAAAGCAGCACCTTTCTCCTCCTCAAATGTCATTCACCAAGATCTCCAAAGGTTCTTTTATTCCATGATTGATATGCTGGTTTGTTAGTTCCAGCAGAGAAATAGTTAGAACAGGGTGACCCAGGACCAGACCCTGCTCTACAGCAGGATTTGGAGGTGTACTAGGGGGACCTCCAGAATGCCTTGGCTTCTTGGGAGTCATCCTTCCACACACAAAAGACATACCATCTGATGCTGCTTGCCAGATTCCAAAGTCTAATGACCTTTGTTAATCACCAGCCAGTCTGTCTGCATCAGCAGACTCTGCCAACAGACACACCCTTCAACACAAAGGCTGTAGCTATTCCTTTTAAAAGAGGTTCTCTGAAAGCTCCATTGTGTAGCTTAGAGGAAAACAAAATCTCTTCCCTTCAAAACTTCAAGCCTTTAGAAATAATGCAACAAAAGGCTTTCTGCTGTGTGTCTTTTGGAAAGTCTGAGCCTCATTTGCACCGTATCAACAAAAATTTATGGCTCTAAACAAGGAAAGCGGGCACCTTCAGCATTAAGTCATCCACCTAGAGATGAAATTCATCTGCCAATTCAGTTCTCAGTATCTTGGTGTCTTCTGAAGCTCTTATCAAGGATGCTAACCTCATTGGATACAAACACAAACTAACAATCTCCTTGTTCTGCTACAAAGGAGATTAAAGGGTTAGGAGATCAGAAAAAGAGCCACTGATTTGGAAAAAGAAGAGATGATGAAAGTGATTTTCTAATGGGTTCTAGCTTTAATGTAGTTGCAATCTCGACCTCAAAAATAGCTCAAAGCCTTAGAAGAGATTAATCTCTAGGCTGCTGAGAGAACCAGCAGCAGGTAGAGCTGAATGGCCTTCAATTTGATGTCTGCACCAATACTGAAATGAGGATGTAGCCTACTTTGAGAGCCATTTTGCCTTTGTGCACACATTTCTTCTGAAGATGCTGAGAGAAGAAAACAGAAATTGCTGGCATGGCCCAAACAATCAAACAGAAACTTGATATGTTTATGAGACTCAGAGGCATATATGTGCAAAAGTAGGAGTAAGAGGAGATGAAGGGAACGGGGAAGGATAGAAATAAGGAAAACTGGATCCGAGGAAGACCACCCTCCTATCCATCAACCAGAGAGGTGTTTTGTGCAGCAGAAGATAATCCTCTAAGAAACCAAAAAAGAAGAGAAATAAAGCCTTGCACGTTTGACTGCTTCATCCCCTCAGAAGAACTGCAATACCAAGAGGCTCACCTAGACACTGATTGGTTACAAAATTATGATTTAAAGTTAAAAGCCTTGATCTCATAGCTACTTACCCCATTTAATAATACTGTGATTATGAGATTAGCAATATTTTTTCTCACTTATCAAATCAGCAAAAATCAAAGCTGAAAAGGAAATTTCTGAACTAACTAAAAAGAAATGCTATTTTTAAAAGGTCATGAGATCAGTCTACAAATCAAAAGAGCACCCTTCTCTCCCCATGCAGTATCTCCAGGCCCCTCAAGGTCAAAGAGAATTCCTTTAGATAACCAGACACCACCACCTATGATGATGCCTGCAAGGTGAATACGGATTCCTTCTACCATAAGCTACATGTCACGTGACTGCTCCTTTTAAAGTGAAACCTCTAGACCCCTAATTATTTGCTATTCTTCAAACTACTCATTTTTGGTGGCTGGTTTGTTCAGTTTATACTTGCAGATTTCAAAACACAGGGTTTTGACGGGCAATCCCAAATCTAATCAGCCATGTTTGAAAAACTATTGAAGATATACTTAAAGAACATCTAGAAATATGTTAAAGTTTTGGGCTATACATATTAGAACTGGGGAAAGGCATTATAACAGGCAGACACAAGCTGCTCTTTTTCCATGTCAAGAACACCAGTCTACATCAACAAAGCCTGCCCACCCATTTTCTGCGCTCAGAATTCCAGGGGTCCATTATGCCTCAGTTTTTCCACCTGGGAAGAAGAAAGCAGACAAGCCACAGCTTCATCATGTGTCCTTCCAACTCACTGCTCAGATGTAACTGGCGCAGGAAAGTGTTCGTGACGTTTCACAGTATTCTCATAAGCCTGCATCATCAACCCTGGTCCAAGTCAGCTTGGCAAACACCACTCTTTGAGCTTGATGGCAAGAGTATAAGGTGGTCTTCAAGACAAAGTCCCAGTGGTCTCCAGGAAGTGAGCAAATGAAAATGCACAGGCCTTGCCTGGATCTAACCTGTTCTCTGACTGAAGGACTGAAGACCAGAAATAAAGCTGTGAAGCCCCACAGCCATGTGATTCAGTAGCAACTAATTATAACCTTCAAAGCCTTTGAGAAATAGATCCAGATACACCATAAGGTGCTTTTCCTCTGTCCACTCCAGAAACCTACTTTCATTTCTAAGACACTGAACTCCCCAGTTCTCCTCAGACACAATTCTAATAAAGGGCCTTAGTTAGTACCTCTTGTTTGTCCTTTTCACTTTCTTTTTCTAGGAACAGAACACCTTTTATTGAAGAACAGGTAATTGAAGAATGCATATTGGAATACTTTAAGTAGAAAGAGAAAACAAAACAAAAAAAATCAGAAGCTTGATCATTTTAAAACAATATATTCAAAGATCAGACAGAAGCTGTTGACATGAGGTCAGAGTTGTGGGGTGTACTGCAAGGTTAATATATCTAATTGCAAATGCCAGACCCTAAGGATAAAACAAAAGTGAGGAGCAAACACAATAAATTTGTGAATATTGGGCTGCTAGTCTTAGCAACATGGGATATCCTGTATCACTAATCATCATTTATTCTTGTCATGGCCAGTAGCAGCTCTAATAGCTTAAAAATCACTAAAACATCTTTCTACATAGTACCGAGTTGAGAAGTTGAAGTGAAATCTCTTTCAGAAACAATAGTTAAGGAATAAAACCTACAAATGCAAATATAAAATAGCCAATTGGATAAACTGTATATATGAACTCTGATATGGGCCCACGTGCTCCAAATTTAACAAACGCTGAGGCAGAATCAGTTCTTTTCTAAATAAATACATGTGACATGTGTTACTCCCAAGTTACAGTTAAAAAAAAAAACTAACAGAGAACTTCCAACACCAAGCTACCTTCAGTGATCTTACAGCATTTGGTACTACTATAGATCCTGGCTTGCCATGGGGTGTCTTCAAATGTCCTATCAAATGTTTATACTATTTGCTACATCATCTAAGCAGAGTTCTCTGTACTCTTGGCAATTTACCACTCTAATGAAAGGTTTAACATATCAGGAAGGATAAATAATTAAGGAATTCAGAAGGGAGACACAGCTGTTCTTCAAAACCAAATTTTCAGAAGAGAAAGGATTAATTTGCAATCACATATGTAACCCCCAATATGAGACTGAATTTAAACAGTATCAGGGAAACATCACAAGACCAAGTCTTGCCAAGGCATGTGGCCTCTGCTGTATATGGCTGGCCTGGTCCATCTGTGGGACCTTGTATACAAGCACAAAGTCTGGTATACAACTTGCAGGCAACTTGCAGGTTAACAACCCAGTGATCTCCTGGATAAGGATGCTAGTCTTCAGGTTTTCTCCTATTTTAGGTTTGCTCTCCTATAATAAGTGTTCAGCTATTAAGAGCATACTGGAGTAATATTTCAGAGTAGATACCTTGGCGGTCACCTTTAAAATGAGATGAGCATCTAGAAGTGTAATCCAAGTAGCTAAAAAAAATGTCAGGTATATAGGAAGTGGTTCTGGCTGAGTGACCTGTTATAAAAGCAGGTAGTGAATGTCTAATACACAAAGAAATACTATAGACCTTCTGGAGAATTTGTGCATTCTTTTGCAATGATACAAGGCTAATTGAGGCCAACAGGCCAGTAGGCAGTCTGCCAGCTCTCCTGTCCTCAGAAAAGGAAGTATGTGATTTGAACAAGGAGATAAAAGGAGAGAAAGGACAAGAAAAGAAAGGGAGGAAGCAGGGTGGTATCTCAGTAGCTTTAGACTTCATTGTCTGCAAAGGGGAGCCTGCAGTTCACCAGATAACTCCAATTTTAAGGAGTGTCGGGACAATATTCTTGAGAGGTGGCTTAGAAAAAAAATGAAGATGCCTCTTCCACACCTACATCCTCAAAGTGAAACCATGGCAAATGAGAGCCCAGCTCATCAACTTCTTTCAATTAATGAGGAACCATTCTTGATGTTTAATAAATAGATTAGAAATGGCAAGTACAGAGGAATTCTCTGAAATGTCATGGGTTCAACAGGAAGTTCTTGGAAACTGAAGCCATTCTTGCCCCAGTATTTTAAATAAGAGATAACTGATCTACCTCCTCCAGCGCCAAACCTCACCCACATAGCAGAGACAGACAATCACGGTGTTCCTTTAGAGACTCTTCAGAATGCTGGCTGGGATTCTACAGACACTTTTTATACTACAAGAACTCTCATTATAAAAATTGTAAAATGAAAGGGAAGTTGCAGCTATGCTGCTGGGTCTTCATTACAGAATTGATTAAGACGCAGAGTAAGCAGAAGCTACAGAACAAGTCATCTCCCACACGGAGCAAGACTGAAACGTGCACTGGCTACTTTCCCTGCGGATTTGTCAGCCTCACTGATTTTAGGCCTTGGATGCATCTTCATGGCCAAAACTAAAACAGTTCCTTGCTCAGAAAAATCCAGCCAAATACACCAAGTCTTGATCCTACTGGTTTTAGTGAATGAATTCTGATACTATTTTAGTAACTTACCTTGCTCTCTACTCTTTTCTTTCAAAGAAAACAATGATGTATGACTGTTGACTTGTGGAAAGTGTAAGAAAGTTCCGGCTAGAAGAACTTCCTTTATGTGGGGAATGGCCCACCAAAACTCCCATATGATCTCTTTGAAGACTTGGTCACTCACAATATGCTCAATAAATTCAGACAAGTCCTTTGTCAGTAGCATGGATGGAAGTAAAGGAAATTTTGTTAAGTGGAATAAATCAAGCACAGAAAGACAAATACCACACTTTCACTTATATGTAGAGCTAAAGTTGCTCTTTAAAGAAGTAGGGAAAACAGTATCAGTTACCAGAAAGCCCAGGAACAGTATGAAGGGAGGAGGGATGAAAAGGGGACATATAATAGGTACAGAGATATAGTTGGGTAGGAAAAATAACTTTTTTGTTCCTCTGGTGCTAGGGATCAAACCCAGGGCCAAGACAAGCACTCTACTGCTGAGCTACCCTCCTCGTCCCTAGAAGGAATAACTCCTAATGTTCTATAACACTGTGGATAATTGTGCTTGGCAAAAGTTAATCAGATACTTCCAATAGTTCATAGGAAGTGTTCTGAAAGTTCTCAATACAAAGAAATGATATACATCTGAAGTGATGGATATGTGTATTACCCTTATCTGATCATTACACATTAGATAGATGTACTGAAAAGCCACATTATACCCCATAAACGCTACTTACTATTAGTCAGTTAATTTTTTAATAAAAAAAAAAAACTCAGAGCAAGTCACTTCCTTTATATAAGAATTGAACTGAGTGCCTATGTCATTGCCCTGACCTCCCCACTCAAAATCCTTACATTAGATAACACCGATTAACTAAACCTGGTCCCTGAGGGTCTGTTTGTTTCTTTTTAAACCAGGATTCTTCATCTCACTGCCCTATCAGGATATGTTCTAAAGCAGTCTGACTTCTGGCAAACAATGGCTTAAGTCTATATGAACCGTGAACATTTTTAAGTCATCCTAGAAAAGGAGATTATACTGTGATACACACATGCACTCCCTTCCCTCTGGCTGAGATGGAAACTTCCACAAGTTCTAGGCTAGCCTGGCTATGTAGCTAGATGATATATATCTTTTAGCCTGAATAAATACATACATACACATATATATGTACACACACACACACATATAGTGAGACAGACAATTTTTTTTCTCCATATTGGCTCCACCTATACCAGAAGGCTTCAGAAGGCTGACCTTGCTCCTTATCAAACTAACCAAATGACCAATTCGGATACAATGGTTTTCCCACCCTTGCTTCAAGGAATTAATTCATTCTTCTAGAAAAACACACTATATATTTACATTTGAGACTGGAAGATACTCAAGACTTGGGATTATTATTATTATTATTATTATTATTATTATTATATTTTGTTTTTGTGTTTGAGACAGGGTCTCACTATGTAGTTGAGACTGACCTGGAACTCACTACATAGCCCAGGCTGGTCTCAAACTCACAGTGATCCTCCTGCTTCAGTCTCCCGAGTGCCAGGATTACAGGAGTGCTCCACCATGCCCGGTTTTTGGGATTTTTACAAAAGTGACTGATAAGTAATTTATTTTCTCTTGCAATTCCCAGTCTACATCCACCAAGTGAGTTTATTCTTTAAAAATGCTGCTCCCCACCAATGAAGCAGAAAGCTTAGAAATCTGTCTGTCAACACTACTGTAGACTTTATGATTGTGTGAAAGCACTACAGCTTAGGTACATGGCCAAGTCCCACTTTCCATAAACCCTTAATGATAAATTCCATTTTTGTCTAACAAACAGGCTCTTCAGCTTACTCAGTATGGAGCTACTTAAAAAAAAAAAAAAAAAAAAAAAAGACATGCAGAAATTCTGATCCAGCCAATTTAAGAATTTGTTCTCAAGTCACTAAATCCAAAAAGTGACAGTAGGTATGATGTCTCTGCCTGTCATTTTTACCTTGAGCAAGTTTTTTGAGGTCCTTACTTTGATCATTTTTGCTAAATGAAGAGACTAGATCATGATGATGTTCAACCTTTTCATACAAGGGGCCTGTTTTACATGATTTTCTTCTATATTTTAGAGGACTTTTTCCCTGATTAAACTCATTCCTCTACTTTTTACTATTATTCAGAGACCTTCAAATGCCGCTCTTCATGTGGTTGCCTCCTCATCATCCAAGTCTGAGCTTAAAGGCTCTATCTATCTTTTCCTGAGCTTTTCCTGACAACTTCGTCTGCTGTTAATCACTGCCTCTCTCATCCGTGAACTTGAGGCCCCTGCACACAACAGCACACTGACACTTTGTCTCTATTATATTATGTCTATCATATAGTATATATATTATACATAGCATAGTATACTATAATATTTTATTGTATTTTCTTCATTGTTGACATGATATTCATCTTTCTATAGTTTGGCCCTTACTAGAACATGAGCATCCTGAGAGTGGGTCTATGTCTGTCTTCTTCATATTAGTATCTTCAGCCTTTGGACAGGGTATCATGTACTTAACAAGCTCTCTGAAAATATAAGTTGAATGAATGATGGAGTAAATAAGTGAATAAATTATAGAGTTTCTGAATGATAAGATTCTAACCAACCATAAAAAATGACTGTCCACAAGAGCTAAATAGTTTACTAACCTCGTGTTGCCACAAAGCAGTGATCACGACCAGGAATAATTCTGCTCTCCATCACCTCCAACCCCACAATATGTGGCAATATTTGCAGATAGTTTCAGTTATCACAGTAAGAGGGCTTGCTACCAGCATCTTGTGGGTGGCATTCAGGGATGCCGCTAAACATTCTACAATGCACAAGACAGTTCATACAAAAAAGAATGATCTGATCCAAATTAACAGTAGTGCCAAGATTAGAAATCCTTTCACATGTGATCTGTAGGTATTTTCAGTTTCTACTTTTATAAGCCCTTCCTTGGTTCCTAGCTAGTGAGTCCCTGGCCCGTGTGAACAAGTTCTCTCCTAGCTGCAAGATTAATGGCGCTAAGGCTCTAATTGACCTTAGCAGCCCTCATGCCAAATGATATCATGAGTTTTTAGTTTTTCTGATTTGGTTATTTTAGCAAGTATCTTCCAAGAAAAATCCAAAATAAGGCATGCAACTGAATGGTTTATCTTCTTTAATGATAAGGCCTTTGCACTGCTGATGATCCCATGAGCTTTGTGAGTGAGGTGCCAATGTCACTACAAATGGTCAAGTTCTAGACTTAGCATGAAACTTCCAAGGACAATTTCTGTGTAACACACAATACATATTTTATTCTCTCCAGTGTGTGAAATTATCTTCTTTCAAAGTGACAGAGCCTCGAGCTACTCAAAATCACTCTTCAGAGGACAAGTGTTCCATTTTTGTTCTATCTCCAGGGCCCACCACAGGTCTGGCAATGATAAGATTTGTGGAATGAATGACTAAATGCATGCTTGTTTTCCTGGAGACAATTACCCAGTGGTATAAATTCAAAGTAAATGTTTAGGAACTTAAGTAATTCCAGAGAGCCTCCATGACCAAAAAGAAAAAAAGAACAACAAAAACAGAGCAGTGCTATATAACACTTCCTACCCCAACAAATGAAACTAATGAAGCTACATTACAGCGATTACCTGACTACTGAGATACAGAGAATGCTAAATCTCCTGTTGTCCTCGATATTTAGGTGAGTGGCCATCCTCCTCTGCCACCCCATACACAAGGAAGGCATCTCGGGCTGGATTGTTCCACCCATGCATACATCACACTGCTAAGTTTGGTGACACCTGTGATCATCACCACCTGTGGCTACACTTGAGACTGTCTGGTTACCTTCTCTCCACAAAACCCTTTTATTTTTTATTTTCAAAGCATTCTGTAAAGGCCAAAGGATAATTCCTCCCTTGTGTATTAAAACTGTATAAAAATTTTCGGTGGAGGTAACAGGTAGAAGCATAGTTTTCTCTTTTAGCATCCCTGAAAAGCACTGAAACAATGTATTATTTGTGCCTTCTTTAATGCAGAGAGAAGAGGCCACTCAAAAAGTTAATCATCCAAAAGTTTACAATGTCTATCAGAGAAGAAGAGATTTTTAAAGGACAAATAGCTCAATCTATTTCAATACAACTTCATTTTTTAGATAGGAAAACTAAGGTTTCAAGAAAAATAGCCTGTCTAAGCATTTTAGAACACAAATTATCTGAAACCAGGGAAAGAAAATTGAACTCCATAATTTGAGAAAGGGACTCAGCAGTAAGGACACTGTAAGTATTATTCAGTTTACCAACACCTATCCCCACTGAATGTCCATGCCCCGCATAGTCTCAGTAATAAGCATCCTTCTTCACCGGGGAGCAAATTCCATAGTAACCCCTAGTGTCTCCACTGTCCTGGATTCACACTCAGGAGAGTCACTGAAAAGGTGCAAAATCTATGGTCTATTGTTTGGCTGTTCACGAAACTTCTTAGACATGCAAGCTGTGTGTTCATACTTTGGGAACACATTTGGAAGACGGAAAGTTGCTGACGAAGGTATACACCGAAGAACAAGAGCTATAACACTCCAACCTCATGGAATCAGAACAAGGTTATATAGCAGGTTTACGCTGGCCAAATATGCCCCAAGAGAAACATCGGCTTGTTTCTTATGGAAAATGTGTGCTGCCAACAAAGTCACTGAAGAGCCTGGCTGAATGAGCTTTAGGAGTATCTGGAAATATCAAGGTCAGTTCCATGTAAAGCAGAAGGGAGAAGAGCAATCATTCCTACAAGTAAGTGCCTTGCAAGGAAGCCAGCCTCTCTGTACAATGTCTCGTGAGTAGCTCAGATAATACTAGAATATTGTTGATACCAGATATTGATTCAGGGTATACTTTGCATTAAAAACGACTGAAATTCTTAGTATTTTTCTGTATTCACTAACATACTAGTTTATCTTTCTCCATTATTATTTCTAGTGAGTACTTATGTCCATTTGTTGTATATTTAAAAAAAAAAGCTAAATGCATCAGAACATCTGGGAATCATCCTTAACTTTTAAAATATTTTCCATAAAAGTGTCTTATAAGAAAAGTTCACTACCATCCTGACAAGATGTTGAGATTTCCATGTTTGCTTGTTTTCCACCACATAGAATATTTTCACCAACACTTTGAAAGTCAAAGTTAATTCTCATCCTTTAAGACAGGAATCCTCAAAGTCTGGTCTCTGGCCCAGGAACATCATCACCACCTAAGAACTTAGCAATACAAGTTTTTAGGTTCCACTGCAGGCTTGAATCAGGCCCCCAAAGTTCATTTTGACACATCCTCAGCATCCCTGACACCTGCTGAAGTTTTATGTGTGGGCTCCAGCCTTCCTTGCAGTGTGACAGTCCCGAGACTATCAGACAGAAGAGGCAGCATCTCCTTCTCCACTACACTGAACCCCTATTTTCAAATGCTATTGATTGAACAGAATATAATAATCACTATGCAGCACTTAAACAGCATGGGAGAGGACAATACTTGTAAGTAAATATTTAACTTTACACCAAATTGGGAACCTAACATCCGAAACAAGTAAGGATAAAAACCAATTTGTAAAAAACAATTGCTGGCCTCTTGAAAGAATGAATATTGTGGCCAACACAATGCCGATCCTGATATTCATCTCCCTTATGAACTTCAGATGGGTGATGACATTGTGTCCTTGATATTTTGTAAGTAGGACATGGCAATCCACAGAGGAATGAAACAGAGATTTTTATCCAGAAAACACTAGAAGTCAAGTAATCCTCAGGATATTAGAATCCTCTATAACAGAAAACTTGCATGACAAATGAAATCTTATAGAGAATATCACCGTACCTGGAGTGGCATTTGATCTTTGCATTAACATTATAAATACAGAGTTAATCTCTCAGTAATAAGCAACACCTGAAGGCACAAAGGTGTTTGGCAATCTCTCCAAAGAAGGGTGTATGCTTTAAACTAAGAATTCCTCCTCAGACTGTGCACAAAGCCCTCAATGAAAAAAATATAAAGAAAGGAAAAAAATAGTTTGGCCACACCAAACCAATAGGACTGCAGAATCTTCAAACCAAAAACAAGACTTTAAAATGCTAGAGTTTGATAAAATTTATCACCTGCATCTTGTCCAGGAAGACAATTAGGGGTCTCTTTAGACTGCTGATGGACTATGAAAGAAAACAAACCAGCAAGACTCAAACCCAAGTTCTTAAAGGAAAGCTGAGCTGGGGGTTAAGAAGATTTCAAATAATATTGCCCTCATTTATGGGGGCCAAGAGAAAATCCTAATAATTATGTCCCAACCAAACATAAGTTGGAAAAAATAAACTGAGGGGGAAGGTGAGAGAAAGAAATGACATGAAAAACACCAGTGAGCACTCTATTCTGAAAGGACATGACACAGAAGAAACTTATACATAACAATTAACAGAAATTCTGTGGAGGATCAAAGGCAAGATGATAAGACAACTGATGAAAGGAAGCTGGCATGGCAGTTGAAAGAAACTGATGACCAAAAAAAAAAAAAAATTGCAAAACTAATAAATATATTAAAGTTATAAGAGGTACAATCCAAAAACAGAGTTGATGTGGAAAACAGTCTTCAAGAACTGTGCAAAATGCAGAGGAAAAGGACAAGTAGATGAAAGCAGGTAGAGAAGATGACAGATAAGAAGGCTGGAACACAGAGATCCAACATACAGATAAAAGTATTCAAGAAGTAGACAGCAAAACAAAACAAAGTGAAACAAAATATGCTCAAATCCATAGTATGAAATAGTTGAAACAAGAGAGTATCTGATGTTCCAGGAAGAAGTAATATAGGATCATCAAAACTGAGGTTCCTTGAAGTTATAAGAGTTCATGGGTAAACACTGAATTCTCTTTACCATCAAGACATTTAAAAATTAGTCCGTCACAAAAAGAAAAATCAGGTGGCCTCTGAGTTTTTCAGAGTCAGTTAAGTGGAATCTATATGGGCTTGAGAAGACTAAGATCCACTTAGTTCAGTCAGCAAGTAAATTCCCAACCATGTATAAAAGTAATAAAAAAGCACTGTCCCATAGGCATAGAAAATGAATTTCATAAGTAACTCTTCTTGAAAATCTATGTGTTAGTATGTAATACATCCAAACAAGGAAAGGTTCAAAATCAAGACCTCAAGAACAGGAAATCTACAGGCACAAAGCAGAAGCTATGCACACCAAATCAACTTACATTTAACACTAAGACTGAATAATTTGTAACATTTGCAAATATACCCTTTAAATATATGGTAATAAGAAATCTTCCTAAAATAATCATAAAAATGTAGGTTTGGGGAAAAATCCTCAAGCATAACAAAATAAAGAAGCATGAGAGGATTAGGTACATGTGGCTGAATATAAATACTCAATGTTGTCTCATTCCTGAAGTTCAAAAAAACTCCAAGTAGAGGTAAACAAATGAATTAAAATTAAAAATTTAATTAGTTGCAAAAGCAAAAACAGACCAGAACTTTTAATTACTACAAGGAGGAAATCAAAGAAAATGCAGATCCTGTAGTAAAAGGCAGAGGGCAAAGGAAATCATAAAGACATATAAAATACATAAAATTAATTAGAATCAAGTATATATGTTACACCAATAAATGTGAATTAGATAACTCCTCCCCAAGAAAATATCCCCAGAAGATTTGCAAACAAACTCTAATTGCATATTGTTTATGAGACATACATATAGCCAAATTACACAAAAAGTTTAAATGGAAAAATATGACTAAAAAAAATATATCAAGCAGGCTGGGTATGGCGGATTAAGCCTGTAATCTCAATACTCAGGAGTCTGGAGGCTGAGGCAGGAGGATCGCTGTGAGTTTAAGGTCAGTTTAGCCTATGTACTGAGTTCAAGGCCAGTCTGAACTATGTACTGAGACTCTTGTCTTAAAAAAATAAATAAAAAAAGATATGTCAAGCAAAAGAAAACAGAGCTCATGATTAATATTCTTCTTAAAGTCAAGATACAAAAGCTTTTAGGATGATAGAGAAACCTTTATAATGTAAAAAGTTCAATCCATAATGAAGATTTATTATGAATATTTATGCCCCCATAACTGCACCAAATAGGAAAAAAAGATGGCAACAAATATAAAAGAGGCATAAGCATTTAACAGATTAAGTAGAGAAAGACAACTAAGGATATAATTCATATAATTAATACAACTGAGAGTTAAGAGATGCCATTTCAAATTTTATATCCAAAAAGAGAAAATACACTTTCGTTTTTTCAAGAATGTGTGAATCACTGGAAAAGGCTGTCAACTGTTCATAGAGGTTTGTAAAAGATTTTAATGCTAGAATTAAGATACAATACATTACAAATAGCAAAAAAGTCTATAATTTCTGTTTACAACATAATAAAGCCAGAGACAAAAGGAAACATAACTGGGGCATTTTTCAATATTCGCCTAAATAATGTATGACATAATCACAAAAATTCAACTGCAAAATGTAATTTTCAAAATATTACATATATAAGGGTGAAATTTGGTAAAAGCAGTACTTAGTGGAAATTTCATAGCTTTGTAGAAAATTATAAATCAAGGAAAAAGAACAACTCTTATAAATGAAGAAAACATAAGAGTAAATGAACCAAACATCTAATTCAAGTACATACGAAAATGAAGAGCTGAAAAAAGAATTCAGTTGTCATACAGATATAAAACCAGCAATCAAAATACCAAACCATAACAGAACTGATTCAGTAGCCACTTAAAAAAAAAAGAAATTAAATATAAACTAATTAACATAATGAAAAAAGAGGGAACAAAACACAAATACAGAAGATTAAAAACAGAAAATAACCACAAGTGTGGACTATAATCTTAAAATTACTACATGTGACTCATGGCGGTATTTCTTCACCTAGTGTAATACAGAAACATGTATTTTACCAAAATTAATCAAAGAAAGAAAACCATACCAATGCAAGACTAGGAAATACTTTAAAAGGCTTATCCAATCACAAGACATTCACACAAGACTTTACGGAACCACTAAATCAGATGCTTTTTAAACTGTTTAGCCCAAGGCATAAGACTGTTACCAATGTATTTCCAATGTCAATGCAACACAGATACCAAAGTTTGCCTCTAAACTATAAATAATAAGCAGACTGATATCGCTTATAAATATCGATAAAAAATTCAAAATAAAATCCAGGTGACCATTAAGCACTAGCATTCCATGATCAAATGGGTGGACTGTGGGACGGCAATGTTTCAATATGAGAACACCTGCCAATACTCTGTTATGTTAAGAGATCAAAAGAGAGAGAGAAAAAAACTGGTTAATAAGGAAGGGACTAAACAGTATTTGATGCAACTTAAGATAAATTCAGCATCATACTTAATGATAAAATTTGAAAAGTTCAAATCAGGCACCAGACAAGAATTATTACTATTTACATTGTTGTGGAAATGCCAGCCAACACATTTGTAAAAGAAAACAAAATTCAGAGAAGTAATTATTAGACAAGATGATCTTCCCCAGGTGTTGGCCCAGGTAAATGACACTATTATTTTCTACCTGGTAACTAAGAGTAGAATCTTTTTTAACATTTAAAAACGATCATCAAATCTGGCAAGAGATTGGTCATCAGTAAACATAATTTCCTTTCTTCATGTGACTAAGAACACTGGCTTCCACCCACTTGCACCATGTTATTGCTTTTGCAACTCTGGGATTCTTTAGTGACTAATTTAAGTCAACAATTTCAGATGATCCGTATTCAATGATTATAAAATTCAAACCCTAAGGTTATGAAAATCATTTTAAAATAATTATACCTGTTTATCATCAATTCTCAATCAGAAAGTTGCTCTACTCATACATTTAAAAGCCTTTTATTTACATGAAAAGTTACTCAGTGTCTCTTCATTTAAACAGTTTAAGAGGGGCATGCCTATAATCCCAGCACTCAGGAGGCTGAGCGAGGAGGAGTTCAAGGCGAGCCTGGGGTAGAGTAAGTTCAAGATCAGCCTGAACTGAACTCATGGAGAGACCATAAAAAATTTTTAAAATAGCTCCATCAATTAATTTTCCTTCACAACCTTTCAAAAAAATCTCAATTGTGGTACTGTCCAAATGAGTGCTTCTTCCAGATTTCTCTGCATATCCTCAGACCGGTGTCTCTGCAAACTCACAGCCTCAACTCTGTCCAGTAATCTGAGGTTTACATGGTTAAGTCTGTTTCCTATTTTCCATTGTGTATCAATATGAAGAAAAGTTTCAATGTTCTATCTGGCTTTCCCTCCTTTAATCTCCATTTCCCATCACAATGAAAGGTGGACTTCTACTTCCCACCACTGAGGGCTGATTCTCAAGTGGGTTCTGAGTGCAGCTCTCCACGCCTCTTCTGGGAACCCACTACCCACCTGACAGTTCGATATTTTTCATTTCTCTTTGGCTGCCACCTAAGTCATTCTTACCTTAAGCTCTTACTCATCCAGAGTAACACACACACACACACACACACACACACACACACACGTATGGACGCACACACACACTCACCCCATTTCTAGGGCTTGTCTTCTCTAGGGAAGCCATATAGGTAGAATCAAGAGAACTAGACTTGAATCCCTCACCTCCATAATTCTTTGACAAACTATTGAGATTCTCCAAACCTCCATTTCTTCATCTATGCAAGATAATCCATATTTTACAGGTTTGGAATCATCTGGATGATGAACATAAACCATTTGGCACAGTTACTGGCATATACAAATTTCTATTTTCCACAAACTGTTCCCATGCGCCTTACTATTCCACAGGTCTTCAACATCTGCCTTTTGTAATTACTATTTTGCTAAAACAAATGTCCCTTGGTCAGGAACAATCTTCTTAGGACAATAATAAGATACTTTTACTTTGCATCATCACTTAACTATTATTTATGTGTCATTCACCATGCAACCTCCATTTTTCTTTAAATAATTACCTTCCCTGGATACCTGCAACTCTCTTCATCCTGCCCGTTCCCCACCACCAATTTGCATTCATCCATCAGTGTCGATTTAGACCAAGTTTTGTTAACCATAGCACTACTGACGTTTGGAGCCAGAAAACTGCTGTAGGGCCTGTCCTCAGTGCTGTAGAACACCAAGCTCCAGACCTCAACCATCCATATATGCTGTAACAACATCTTCCACCCCTAGCAGTGATAACCCATCAGTGTCTGTAGTGTTCTAAAAACACTGAAAAATGCTCCATGGTAGGACAAAATTATCCCCAGTAGAGTACCATTTTCTCTACAAATCCTTTCCTAGCACCAAAGGCTGGGTTGAGACATCCTGCTGGTGTCCCAGAATCTCCCAAGTATTTTTCACACTGCACCATCTGCTTAATTGCCTGTCTCCCCCCCTTCCTGCATTATGAGTTCTTTGAAAGCAGGGACAGCCAGACTCCAGAACCTATATAGTGTTCTGCCTTTTGGAAACAAACTTATTATAATATATACTTTAATAATAGATTTAAAGATAAAATTTATGCACACTAAATGTAAACTTTGATGGCAACATGTCTCTCTGAAGAAATGTATAAATGTAGGGAAAGTATCTTATTACTAAGAGAATAAGGAATCAAACACTCACACTGCTGAGCTCTGTGTGTGTGTATGTGTGTGTGCACGCTCACCCACAGAGAGGTGCAACACAGGCTGTGGGGGCGGGGTGGAGCAACTGAGGGTCAGAATTAGAGGAGGGCTTTAGCCTCTGTCTCATCTGGCCACCAATCAGGGACCTGCCTTGAGGCTGGAGGGTATTCTAAGACAGATCAGCAGGGGCCTTCTGCAGGCCTCTTTCTCTCCCTGTTTGTAAGTCATCTCTTTCCCTAATCTCAATGCCATCCTTGTTTTAAGACTCACTAGCAGATCTGGTAGTTTGGGACTTAATCGTATGTTTCTACCTTTGTCTTCCTCTTCTCATATCCTTACACACATAGCTATGCTCCTTATATGCTCTTTCCCCTGGCGGTGAAATTTTAGACAAAAAAGAGTGTCCTTACAAAATGTGATTTTCACTCATAAAACATTACTGCACCCAAGACCGGTGGTATATTTGGGGCATGAGCAACATCAGGACTGAAGAGAACGAACTGATCCTCTTATGCAATTACTACCAAAAAAAGTCTTTAAAGATCCACATATTAAAGTACAATGAGGTCACCAATGGTCAAGATTCAACACAGTGTAGGCAAAACTCCTTTGTCACCAAAGTTAAGAATCCCAGGCATTTAGCTCTTTCGCCTGCATACCAAAACCTGTACCTCTCCTTAAGAAATTCTTAAGTTGCAAAACAGAATGCACAGTCTGCTACTACTCAGATAACATTTATAGGCATATAAATATAATCAATCAGAAGACATATACCCTAAACCCTGAACAGCAAAGTCTTCTATGGGTGTGGAGCTGAAAAGGACTCTGATGATGTTTGTATATATATATATTTTTTTTTAGCATGTGAATTTTACACATTGGGGAAAATAAGCTGAACTATCTTCTCCTCTCTCAAAAAATTCCCAGTTCATGAATGGTTGGCCAATAAGTCAACCCACATCTTACAGAACATGTAGGTGTGTGATTACTACTTTAAACACTGAATATGAGTGCAGACAATAACATAGGATGGTGAGCAAAGGAGGCACAGCCAAGACTGACCACAGAATACTAAGGGCCTATTAGTAAACACAGCAAACATTGGTGCTTTGCTACCTGTTTGCATAAACTTCAGATAGAAGCAGGTGTGTTTCATACTAAAGAACTGATGGTCTAGCAGGAACACAAACATTAACTGATCAGTTGATCCCAATGACTGACCATTCCCTCGAATGTTCAATTTTGCTCTATGAGGCCCTATGAAGGACATAAGATTCTGTCCTTGTGGGACAACATACTTTACCTTAAGCCCCCAAAACACAGAAATATCTTCTATGCATCTCCAGGAAATACAATTTTACCTTTTGGTCATATGGAATACTAGCTATGACCACTCCATCCCACAAGTGAGATCCTGAGTTCAGGTAAGAAATCTGAGACTCAATGAGGTAAATTTGGTGTAAAAGTGTCTTGACATTGCCAAAGTCCACTCTAGCTCACACTTAGAGTGGTGAACATGGAATCACTGATCTGGAGCTCTCTGCCACCCTAATTTTTTAGAAGTCATTTTCAATTGAGCCAAAACAAAATATTCACTGAGTTACCATGAGTCAACACACCCATGTACTGAACGTTGGAGTTCCTACCATATAGCTTATATGATTCTAGTCATGCGAGAAAAACAAAAAAATATGGAAAAAAAAAAGCCTGGTACACAGTATGCCATCCTCATTCTGTATACTGGGTAAAGTATAACTGGGGCAAGATAACATAAAAAAATAGGCAATGAAGAATTGTGAACAGTGTAGAATTGTTAGGGCATGCATCATTTCCAAGTACTAAGGCAGAGAGAAGAGAGCACTAATGCTCAGGGGGTGGCTGGGAAAGGAAAGGACATTTCAGATAGAAAGGGTGGATTTGACGAGTATTTTTTGAAAGGTAGGGAGGGAGCTCAGGTCAGTAGAAGCAACACAGGTTTTTTTTCAGCTTTTAGAAAGGGTGGATTTGATGAGTATTTTTTGAAAGGTAGGGAGGGAGCTCAGGTCAGTAGAAGCAACACAGGTTTTTTTTTTCAGCTTTAATTGAGTTTATTGGTACATTTTAGGGATACAGTACAGTTACATTCATTATTGGGATCTTGTACCTCTCTACATGACAAGTATTGGTTCTCATTTTTTCCCCTTGTCCCTGCCCTCCCTTCACCCGCAACACAGGTTTTAATAAAGAAAGCTAACAAGACCCTACCTCGCATCCAGATCTATCTCCCTTGCTTAACACCTGACCTCAGGCAAGATACTGAACTGCTTCCTCACCTGTACAATGGGACTAAAAAATATCCATCTCAAAGGGATTAAAGAAGATAACATCTACAGTCTCAAATGTCAGATTCTTCCCTCCCGCCCTTCATTTGAAGAGCAAGGAGAACTCTTATCATTCTTAATCAGAGGAATGTGATATATTGAGTGCTGTGTCCTCTCAAGATTATTTTGGCAGCACTATGAAGGACTGCTGGGGGCAGGGAGGGTGGTGAGGCACAGGCCACTAAAGCAGCTGCTGAGATGGGTGTCAGGGGCAAGATCCAGTAGGCTGGGCCAGCAGTAAGATGCCCTCTAGGTGAAAAGCTGGGGTCAAACCTATGTGATGTTTAGAAGGGAGAAACAGTGGAAAGTCAGTGAACTTCATTTCATAACCAGGTCTTCACTTTCTGACCCGTCCAGAAGAACTAATCAGATGTGGTCCAAGCTTGATTTTCTTTCCAACATATGTCAAGAGAAGTCTCTTTTTTGGTGATAAATGAAAAACTTTTAACTGAATTTAAAAAGAATACTGCCAATGATGGTGGAGAATATCACCAAGAAGCAATAATTCCTTAGGCTGAAATAGTTTAACCAGATGGTGCTCAGTGACAGTGCACCAGCCTATGATAATTGAATTCCCATGTATTTTCTATTTAACTGGATAGCAAGGAAATTACCTAGACCAACACTGTCAGATACAAAAATAATGCAAGCCATATATGTAATTTGAAATCTTGTAGCAGCCATAAGCAAGTATAATTTTCAACATTATAGTCTATTTAGCCTAATACATCAAAAATATTATTTCAACCATCAACATGAAAACTTATTTTCTAAGAAATTTCACATTCTTTCATTGTTATAGTAAGTTTCTAAATTCAATATTTTTAGATTTACAGCAACACACTTATTCAGAGCAGGCACATGGGGTAGGTGCTAAGAAGCCACATGGGGCTCAAGGCTACCACAGTGGACAGCAGATTGGGACAACCTTGAAGAGCCTTCAAACAAAATACTCATTCAATGATTTTCACTGGCATTCACCTTGAGATAGCCACCTAAGGGAGCTGAACATTTGGAATGAGAGAGTTAAATGCCTATCCGATTACATCTGGCAGTGCGTTCACAGTCCTATAATAATTGTCTTATATTTTCTTTAAGATACAGACCTGAGTTAGGGGTCCCTCCCATTCAAAAAGGAAAATCTGAATACTGCTTTATGGATTATTGAGCTAATACCTTTGTAGCTTCTCTAAAAACAACAGATATACAAAGGTCTTTTTCAAAGCACAAGTCTCTACTACCTACTATTGTCAAATAGATCATTTTCTGAATGCAACAACCCAAAATGAAATGCAAATAAAAACAACACTGAGATTCCACCTCACCCCAGATAGAATGGCTGCTATCAAGAAATCAACCAAGCAAAAATGCTGGCCAGGTTGTGGGGAGAAAGGGTCCCTTCCTTCATTGGTGGGAATGCAGACTGCTGCAACCACTGTGGAAATCAATACGGAGATGCCTCAAACAAGTAGAATTAGAGGTCCCATTTGACCGAGTCATCCCTCTGCTGGCTATCTTCCCAAAAGAAATAAAAGAATCATACCACAATGACATATGCTCACCCATATTTATAGCGTCATTGTTTGTAATAGCTAAAACTTGGGGACAGCTCAATTGCCCATCAACTGGAGCCTGGATAAACAAGACGTATTTTTTTTTTTCAAATAAAATGGAGTACTACTACTCCATAAAGAACAAGAAACTAGAGATATTTATAGCTAGGTGGATGCACATTGAGGCCATACTTTTTTTGGGGGGGTGCTGGGAATCAAGCTCTGGTCCTTACACTTTCAAGGCAGGTGGTGGAACCACTTAGCTAACTCCTTAGCTCTCCTCCAATTCTCTTAATACTACCTCACTCAACTCGACCCCAGATCAGACTAACCCCATCTGGCTCCTATAAAAGAGGCTTCCTGTTCTGCCATGCTGCTTTTCTTCCTTTGTTCAGAGACAGCCCAGGAGATCCTCCCCATAATAAAGGCTTGTTATGGTTCTGATTTGGTCCTAATTTTTGGCTCTTTTTACCTAACACTAAAAGTGCAAATAAGGATCAAAATGTATAACTGATATTGTGTAAAAGGAAGAAAAGGTCTAAAAGAGTAGAGATGTGGGAGGAGTAGGGGAAAGGTAAAAAGGGAAAAGAAAAAAATACAAGAGAAGGAAAAACATAGACGCAATGTCTTTGTAAACAGGGAAGGGTGGAAGGGGTGAAGGGAGGGCTGGGAATGGGAAAAAAATAAGAACCAAGATAAGTATTGTAAAGGTACAAGACCCCAGTGATGAATGTAACTGTACCGAATACCTAAAATGTACCAATAAAAAAGTGGTAAAAATGGTACCATTTCAGAAGATTATAGTGAAGAATAAATGAAGTAATACATGAAAGCTATTTTGGTATATAGTGTCACCAGTAATTCTTAGCCTCTACCTTCATGGACCTCTTCTCTAGTTCTCTGGGAATATCAGTATGATGTTCTCAATAACCCCAGAGAGGTTTGTAGGCAACACTGCATCATAAAAAGGACAACTGGTTTGCCTTCACATCTGTGTCTTGACACAGAACCCATCTGCAATCATGTGCCAGTTACTCAACCTGTCAGAGCCTCTGCTTTCTCTTACGCTACGCAGGAGTAGCGTTGCTCATATGCTAAAAAGGAATAAAAATAAAATTGATACCAATGCACAATATGGCGAAGGTTAAACAAGTGTTGCAGGTAATCTAGCCCTTAGAAATCAGTTCTCCTTCCTTCATGCTCACTATTAGCATTTCCCTTCCCTGTCAAAGCCTGTGGCTTTGTACACATTAATATGTAGTTGAGCTGGGGTACCTGAGTTGGACCAGGCATGTTGGAGGGAAGTAAAGGCACAGGAGATAATCATGACAGTACTATTTACTATTTCAGTAGGCATTTATCTTACCAAATCGTTACCATGTCCTCAATCATCATTCAAATCCATTTTACATAAGACTTAGCAAGCCATCTTAACCACTAACTCCTAGGACTATTTTATGAAAACATGGTGATTTCCTTCCATGATGATACATCCTCACAAGATTAAAGAATGTCCCCTGAATATCCTCAACTTCCTTTAAAAGCCTACCAAGCATTTGTCATTTGTGAGTGAGTCATCTGTAGTATACTGGAAAGAGTTGGTCAGGAGACAAGGTTTAGGTCTTTGTCCTAGCATTCAACCAGCTATGACTCTGGGGAAGTCGCTTTACATCTGTGGGTCACAGAGAGTGCTGCTGCTTCAAGGGGCTGTTGTTGAGAATTAATTTATATAATCTTTACTGAAAGCCCTTGGCCTAATTTATAAAGAACTCTGCAAATCAATATAAGGTTTGGATTTATCTAAACCTGATTTTCGTGCTTTTATGCTTTGCTAGCATATTTTAGGAATTTGCTCAGAAATACAGAAGGAAAAGCTTGCTTCATGTTACCTGTGTCATCTCCTTTCCCCTTTTCTCAGTTCCAAGTCAGTAACCAGAGATTCAGGCCATTCACTTTGAGAGCAGGACTGGGATGAGGCAAAGGAGAGAAGCCTGGGGTCAGGATGACTCATGGCTGTGGAATCCATTAAGGTTGGAATGCTCTCTGCGTTTCTCCTCTATTTCAAGTCTCTGGGTTAGCAAGGTACAGATGATAGATGAAGGAACAGGCACACTTTTCTACATACGAAATTTATTTATATACGCATACATACATGTGTGTGTGCCTCCAGATATGAAGGAAAAGATCTAAGCAAATTAGTCTAGTAGGTTGTACGAAACCAACAATTGCCTTGATGTTTTCTAAAAAGATGTTTCCTAAAATGTGGTACCTCTCCCTGTTGTCTTTTTTCCATTGTCTTGGCGCTGGGCAAATTAAACTTCACAGATCCTTAGAAATGATTAAAAATTTTAAGAAAAAAATAAGTGAAAAGAAAGAATTGACAAGTTATTGAAATTCTCCAATGTTGTGACACACTGAGGTTGTAGTGCCATTGAATGAGAACGTGCAGATTGTATAAGAACTTCTAGTGATGCCTGAACTAAAGGGGGTGTGGACAAAAACCTAAAGTTAATAAAGCTTATATTACAAGCTCATGTGCTACCTAATCTTCTGCCAGGGTTACACTTTTGTTAAATGGATGCCTGGATTGTTATGGAACAAGAGTAAAAGACCTCAAAGGGAGCATTCCAAATATCTTGTGCTTGGATTTTTTTCACACAGCTGTAGCTATTAAAACTCTATTAAACCAGCTGCTAATAATTTTCAAATGATCCATTAGTTCTACCAATGACCTTGGGCCACCACCAATTTCAAACCTTGTCTTTATGTCTTATTCAACAACTTCAAATGAAATGCCCTCTTCTCTCGAGTGCATAGGTCCCTTTGACATTAAGGAAGCTGTATAATGTGGAATTTAACCTAAAAATCCCAATCTTCCTGAAAGGAAAATGATCCCCCCAGAGATTTTTATATGTAAAACAAGGTGAAAACTGTACTTTTTGTTTGTTTTTGTTATTTGTTTAATGAAAGAGAATGCATGAATGGGTCTCTTAGTACTCTGGAAAACTCTCTTAAATGTGATTGATCAGCAAAGGGAATTCAGATAGAGGAAAGAAAATGCCAGGGAAATAGACCTTAAGTTACTTCAGATGAATGTGAAAAAAACATCACCTTTTCTATAATCAAGGGTGTGGAGAGGGAAAGAAGTTGCAAACATGATTTCATTTTCAGATGTGATTTATTAATGGAGCTGAAGATGATTCTGGGAGAAATCAACACCATGAAAACAAGAGTGCCAAAGACTAAAAGGAATGTCCTTTTCTTAGGCTTGGAAATGAAAATATTTTTCTCTCTCGTGACCATCTTAACTTCAAAAGCAGAAGCAAGGAATGTCAATCCGTATGGAGCTCCTCTGGCTGCTTTACTATGTTTCCATTCTTTCCACAGAGAAGGGAAAGACAGCCCATTGTATGTCTCCGCCAACAGAAATGGGAAAAAAAAAAATCACTTGTTTTTAAACTTTCATAGGACACTGATAACTCAGGGGAAAAGAAAACAGAGATGAATAAGGATTATTTTGTAATTTTAAAAAGATTTTAAAACTCAAGAAAGTCTGAGAATTCAAGAAATGAATTCAAGAATTCAAGAATCTCCAGTGATAAAAAGCATGGGCCTCATGGCTTTGATACTAGGGAAATGCATTTTTCTGTTTTTGTCTTTTTTGTTATTTTTTTAAGTACTTCTATTCCAGGAAGAACTCTTCTTCAATACTATGACTATACCAAACAATTTCCCATTTCCTAGAAATCAATCATCTCATTTTTTTAAGCTGGATCTATTTTCTTCTGTTCCATCCTTGACTTTTTACAAATTCTCACCAAACTGGCTAAATGTCTTCTTGATTTCCTGTATTAACCACATTCTTTGGGGAGGGAGGAGAACGTGCTTCATTCTTTACTCAACCACAAGGTTACAGAGGAAACCATCAGATTGTAAGGATATCATTTAGGCTTCAAGAATAAAAGTGAGAAAGTTGCTTGGGTCATCTCTTTGTTCACCATTACTGGCAAGTTTCCAGGCAAGAGAAGGCAGTAATCTCATGATAATTGAACAACATAGTCCCTTAGGCACTCCCTGCCATGCAATATTGTTTCAGGTCACAGCATGATGCAAGTGACATGAGCTCTAGTGCAGAAGACGAAAGCAAGGAATGGCTTCTAGAATTCCTTATCAAAGTATACGCCCTCTGATCTGGCTACATTTGGCTGACCTAAGACATTAACGCATGCTGCAAAGGTAAGCTTAAGTGCAACCATGTGAGTGGGAATAAGTTTCAAGCATTTCTCATCATAAATGAAGTTAAGCCCGGCTGCATAAAACAAATATAAGGACGATGGTTATGAGAATACTGAAAGAACTGCAGAGAGGTAGGTGTGATACTTTATCGAGTCATTTCATGTGCTAACCTTGTATATGCCTCAAAAAAAGACTATAGAGGCTATGAAGAATTTTTCTAAACATGCTGGGAAACACCAAGCCAAGAAACTTATCACCAGTGATCCTGAAAGAGAGATTTCAGGTGTTGCTGGGTTTATGACTAGAATTTCTGAGGTCCATATACCTAAATGCTGCTGACAGCAAAAGCCAAGAAAGCCTGGTAATATTTTATTACCGAGAGAGTTAAACTGACACCAGATTCTATACCCTTTTAAGGCAGGATATTATCGAAGGATGAATGGAGTAACCAGTGGAGAAAAACCCTGGTCTGGAATCCTGTGGGCACATGACAGTAGGGATAGATCAAAATTAAGATCAACAGGAATCAAGCTCTAGTTCAGACTATGAAGCACTCAAAGAAATAGTCATGCCCTATTTTATTTTCCTTTACTTTTTTTTTTGGTTTTTGAGACAGGGTCTCTCTACGTAGTCCAGGCTAGACTTGAACTCACTGTGTACCCCAGGCTGGCCTCAAACTCAGGGCAATTCTCCTGTCTCACCCTCCCAAGAGCTGGTATTACAGAACTTCACCACCATGCCTGGCCATGCTCTTTATTTTAGCCAGGATATGCATATGTATCAGTATAGCTCGAAACTTCTTCAGGTAATTATCTCTATCCCAATCACCTTGTATTTCCATGCATGAAAGGATGAAAGACTGAAAGATGTCCAGGTAGCTTTATTAGGGGTCACTATCTTCATCAATTACAGACAGCACTGAAACCAAAGAAAATGCACTACTTGTAGGTATGGCAACATGTGCCTATGATTGCAGATGTAAACAGAGTGGGCCCTTGGCTTACAAACTCAATTGGTTTGCCAGGGCTGGCTGTAACTCTAGTTGGTCTATTGAAGGCTCAGGCTCCTCTACACAGCCTTCAAAGTCTCTCTCCTATACATAGGCAGATCTCAGGGTCCTTAGAGAGATACTGGCCCAGGGTTTCTGAATTAGGCCCACACAGAAAAGGATGTTGTAATGTTCCTTCCAGAACTCTTTAAGGGTTAAACCTGTATGTAAGACCATCTGGAAGCACAAGCGGCCAACATTTGAATCATAATTCAAGTTGTTCATATGTGAGGGCTATCGTAACTTGAGGGTCCACTGTACTACATTAAGAGCTTCTGGAAAACTGAGTTTATGTCTTTCATTTCTGTATAGCCAGTGTTTGGAGTGTCCCTCAGCACTTAAAGCACTTGCCTAACATGCAGAAAGCCCTGGTTTCAATCCCTATCACCATTTTTCCACTTAGGTAAATGTATATATTTGAATGAATGAATAAAAGACAAGCCTGGTGTCCAGCATTCAATAACAAGGGCCTGGTGTCCAGCATTCAATAACAAGGAAACAAACTGTCTTTTTTAACTAGCCAAGAAGAGTCAGAGTAGAGCAAGACTGTATAAACACCAATGGCAGCCACAAATCAAAGAGAAGACTAGGGGGATACACAGTCTGACAAAGAGTATTTGAATGAATGAATAAAAGACAAGCCTGGTGTCCAGCATTCAATAACAAGGGCCTGGTGTCCAGCATTCAATAACAAGGAAACAAACTGTCTTTTTTAACTAGCCAAGAAGAGTCAGAGTAGAGCAAGACTGTATAAACACCAATGGCAGCCACAAATCAAAGAGAAGACTAGGGGGATACACAGTCTGACAAAGAGGTCTCTAGCTCTGCTCACTTTTAACCAGACTCCCTTGTATATACACCACAGCCCATCACTGGCATTACTTTCAGATCCAAAAGACAGCAGCAGTAACAGCAACAACCTGAGCACCTTAAGGATCACAACCCTCTGAGCTACCAGCAAAGAGACAGGAAACTCTTACAAGATAAATGGGGAGGCAGCAATTTCTGAAGCCTACCTTTTAAAAGGGGTGGGGAGGAAGGGTGTGTACACTGGGAGTGGATGTACTGACACTTCCACCTAGGTGCCCCATTAGGTCAATATTTTACAAAACCAGGTGTGTACAATTTACTTATTAAAGTTCTCACCCTGGGGCAACTGACAAGACTCATCAGTCCTAGAAGACTTGTGCTATGACCCCAAGGCAAGTTAAAGCATATCCAGAATATTTTAAGCTAGAAAGAGAATCTTTTTGTTAAAGTGAAAGAGGATCATTCTGCTGAAACAACTGACTGGGAGGAAAAGGAATTAAGAGTGGCTTATTCCCAATTTTGTGTAGAAATTATCCTCTTAAACAAAGGCTCAAGGTTAGATTGAGGTTCCAGAAAGAACAAGGGAAACATTTTTATTGATGATTCTATAAGTGGTGGCACTATCTAAAGGAAATGTTTCATCCGAGGGCAAAAGCTCCAAGGTGGCCTAGCTGGCCTACTTCCTGCAAGAGGTCTAAGAGCCAACATTCTTTGCGACACTGAGATCTCTCAGAAATCCACATAACTTCCTTCTCCTTGGTTAATATGGTGGAGAGAGTGATAGGTGTGAAACAGCCAGTGGAAACAGACAAGAATGGCATTGCTTAAGGAAAGTGATCTGATGCTGCTGCTGATTAAAACAGAAGAGCCTCAGTTCTGTTTTCCAGACTGGCCAAGGGAGACAAATGAATGCACCTGAATGGGAAATGACAGTAGCCTTTTCTATACTGATACCAATAGCACTCATGTCAAATTAGACATTAAAAGACTGTTCTGCCTGTGAAACATAGCTCCTCCCTGCTAAACACTAACTCTATTTAAGGCAAAGTATCGTCAGTTCATACCTAAGAGGATAGAGGATAAGTACGACAGAGGTCTGGTGGTAGGTGCTTCAAATCCTGGAAGATAAATAAAGTCCACATTTGCAGAACAACTATCACGTACCTAGCATTGTGCAAAACAAGTGCAAATTCATAGCACTCTTTTGGATTGCCAGACATTTATTTTCTATATGTCTTCACCACAGCAACTTTTTGGACATAGAAAAGGTTCTACAATTATACTAACACCTTGGGAGGGTGTTTAAAAGAAAATGTACAATCAAAGATGTTCTTTCCAAACGTACTATATAAATTATGTTAAGGACAACCCAAAAGTCCTCCTCAATCACAGGTGCATTATTCTAACCACACAAAATCTATAGATTCTAATACACTGCAAGGTAATCATACTCCCTGTGAATTTCCTGATATGCAGTTCATTTCTCACTAAAATAATCAAGGAAAAGAGAGAAAGTAAGGAGAAAAAAATGTACAGTGTGGACTTGGCTTTGTTCTTCAAGATCCAGAAGGCTTTGGTGCCACCTAACAAGTTAGTCACCTTGGGCAATTCCTTTAAATGCTTTTGCAGCAGTTTCTCTGGACATAAAAGGAAATTAAATAATCTCGAAGGTTTCTTCCAGTTTCAAAATGCATTGTAAAAGTGATATCAGGACACCATTTCTAGTTTGGCTCTGTGTTATCTTGGGCAATGCTGACCTCTTTGAACCTTGCTTATTTACACCTACAGAGGAAAAAGATTCAGTAGACAGTGTGAGGTCCTTTAGAGGATCTAGGCAGTGAAAGGTAAATTACGAACAACATGTAAGAAGATGGTGATAAAACAGGGCAATAAGGGATCCTCAACAACACAACACAAAGAGTTCTTCAGTCTAGCTGATAAGACCCAGGATAAAATCTATAATTGATAGTTACCCTGGATAAGTCACCTGGACAAGTTACTGCAAATGAGATTCTCTCCTTCCCAACCTGATATTCTCTTCTTTGTTCTAAAACATTTGGAAATAGGATGTTTTCATGAATGCCAAGTGAGAAAGTATTTTGGGAGGGAGTAAATTTGTGATTTTAAATCACATAGTTGTAAAGGACAGCAAATACGGGAAGTGCCACTGCCTGTCATTTACCTCTCCCGCCCACTGCAGCCTTCTCTGCTTGATCTCCACACTGTCTTCCAACAAGCCCAGACAAGGCACGGAATTCTCAAAGTGGAGCTCCAGGCAGTCTTCACCAATCAATCAAAATTGGCACAAGAAATAGAAGCTATCTGCCAACGTGGATGTAGTGAAATAAGCATGGATCGCCAAGGCAAGAAACTGAGAATCCACTTCGGGCTTTCCTAGCTAACTTCCTACATAGTGGACTTTGGACAAATTATTTAAGCCTTTTGAGCTACAAAAGAAGGGTTCGGATGGAATGATTTCATAGGTCCACATAATGAGTGACTTCACATTTATTACTGTAACTCCTTCTCTTTCAGACCCTTTCTCTCCTCTCTCTGTTTTTTGTAGCTGACACTACAGTGTATTTGGGGATCAGTATCTAAAATGTGCTCATAGTCTATGTCTGGATCCTCAAGGCAGCATCCCGGCATTTCATTTTTAAAACCAGGATCCAGTATCATTGCCAACATGCAGTGGCTTGAATCAGGAGAGCTGGGTACTCTTGAATCATTATCAACTTTTGAAATAGGCAACACACTTACAGAGCTGAACAGAAAGATACTTCAAGCTTTAAAATCATTTTGGACTTACATAAACATACCGGAGTCATGAAAAGATAAAGTTTAAAAAGCAGTCTGGTGAGGTAACAATCCCAATCATCTTCTTAGCACCCCACCCCTATTCTCATTTTTACTAAATCAGTAATGCTCAATGAGTCATTATGCAGCTATCTCCTATCATGATAAGGCAATCAAATCCACTTCTTGGGTAGGAGTTGCTCTTGGTTATTATTTCAAAAAATAACAAACTACTCAAGTTTGTTATCTTATTCAAAATAGGCATCACATACTTATTTAGGCTACTTTGAGCATTCTTTACCTTTCCCTGAGGAAAACAAAAACCTATGTCTATCTAGATGAGGACATATCCAACGTGCAAACAATTATGACGACATGGCTCTCCTTGACATCCTCTCCTTCTCTCTGAGTGGTTTATGTGAGGACAGGGGACAGGGGCTAAGGTGAGAACTGGAAGGTATTAGGCATCAGGTGGGCTCCAAAACACCAAGAAGTCCTCGACACCATGCGCAGGAGAGTGCTTCAAGTTATCCTGTTCTCAAGTCCTGTTGGTACCATAAGCTCTGCGCCATATGCTTGAGGAGTGACCTAGTGCTAATTTCTGCTGGAGCAGCTGGAACGGCACAGGATAGTTCACCACAGTGATCTCAATCACAGCTCAGCAACATCTCCGGGTTAACAAGATCACATGTTCAGCTGCTACTTAAAGCCTTGGAGGCACTTCAACCTCTTAACTTGGGTAAGCATTAGGAGCCTAGTAGATAGTGTCCAACTCCTCAAAATAACTTTAAAGAGACTATACGCCCTTCTTGGAGCTTCTCAGCATGCCAAGGACATGACAATGAGTTCTTGGGCCATGATCACTCCTTTCTGCTACTAAAAAATTACTGGAAATCAGAAAAAAAATGTCCTCAACTTTCTTCTTTCCTCTGAATTATTTCATCTCTTCTACTTTTAAAACATTCTTCTCATCCTCATGAGACCTTTAAGTTTAGATCAAAATGTGGAGAAAGATCTACTTCTCTTAATGATATATATTCTAGAGCCATTTTCTTTAAGGGGAATGGTGTTTAATGGTAGTAGTGATAGTTGCTGTAGGGGTTGACAGTATGTAAAGAAAATATTTTCCTGTGTTTTCTCAGGAAGCCAAAGTGTCTGACCTATCAGATTTTGCAATAAAGTCATCTTCCTTTTTGTTGAGATTATTGTAAGACACATTCTAAAAGGTCTGTTGACAACATTTGTTACTTTAAAGGAGAATCTTCATCATTCCAAGTTAATTCTCCTTGGGGCAAGGTTTACAGAGCTGGTTCAGGCAGTTCATCACACTAACCAGCACAACTGCCTATCAAGAATACTATTAATCCTAAAATCATGTTGATCCAGTAGCCAAGGTCACTCTCATTAATATATAGGTCAGTTAACAGTGGCCTGATATCACAGGCAACGGCTTCAAACCAGGCCAAGCAGGAAGCCATACAGAGCAAGTATGGTATCTGGTCAGCAAGTGTATCTTCTTATCATTAACACAAAGAAAAGTTTAGTTGGGTGGATCAGCAGCAATTTTTTTTTTTTGTAATTAGAAATCAACATAATGTTCCTACCAAATGTATTAACATAAAAAAGAATTGCAATCAACTGAACTGGCACTGTCTCCAATGACAGTGAAGGGAAGGGGCGGGGCAGAGGAGGGTGGTGGCAGTAGAGAAGCACAGTATGGAGCCTTCCACTAAGAGGCCATTTCCAGGAGTTAAATCATATAATTCACTAAAGGTACTAAATACCCGAGGAAGAAAAAGTGAAAGAAAGCCTATGCTATATCTCAAATTATTACCAACTATAAATACTAAGTTCTGACAGTAATTCTTCTATTTCCTATTTCCTGCATTTGGACATTCAAACACAACAGCTACTCCCTCTTCCCTTGCATAATAATACTTCATTCTCAATGCCAGTAGTTCCTACCTCTGGCATCTTACAATACACATTCTAGGCTCCTACCCTAAACTAAAGAATCTTTCTTCTGGGATAGAACATAAAAGTCCATTTTCAAATAAATCCTTTTTCATTTTTTTTTCTCCCAAGTTCTCAAAATAATTCTGAAGGTTAACCAGGTTTAGGAATCACTGCCTCATATCACAATTCTTACGGTGATTTTTTTAAAAGGAGCTGTCCCACACCACCACGCACGCAATGTGGTTCGTCAAACATTTTCTTTATGACCAATGAAGAGAGTAGAGCAGCTTCCTCCACTATCACCCAAATATGCAACAACTAGCAGACTAGACCCACAGATTCTTTGCATTCTGAAGCTGTTAAAACAAACACTGTGCGTCTGGTGCGAAGATTGTTCACCAACATTATGACTTGTGTGGGCTCCCTAAGCATCTAAATAAGGAAGTGATGGCCATTGATTCCAGGTACAATGATAAATAAGTCAAAGGAGCCTCATATTTAGCTCTGGACTCCATTCAAACTTCAGACAAAAAGATTTAGTAATCCCTTGTTTACAATAAAAATAATAATACAAAAACAAAACCACCCGCCATTAGCCAAATTTAACGTAATCCTTTCTTGCAGTAATAATTTCAATCAGGATACTTTACCACCAAACTTGAGTTTGCATGCACAATGAATGAACTAATGATGCAGGTCTATGTATAAGGTATTCTAGGAAAATGCAACTCCTCAGAACTGGAGTGGGATAAAACATGAAGATTATAGTCAGAACTAGCAAACAGTACCAAGACGATGAAAATCTTTTCATTATCCATGCAAACACTATTCCTGCCTCTGCCGGACCTATAGTAATATGGTCTCTGCTTCAGAAAGACTGACTTTCCTGCTATTATCCTAGTCTTGCTTTAACACACACTTTATATCAGAATGCGTTCCAGGAAGCATATGGCAATAGAACTAGGTCAACCATTAACCAAATAACAGGAAACTGCTCTGCAGCGCACACCCTTCAAAAGCTTGCTTAATGAGCTGGCTCTTCAGAATATGTCCTTCAGTGAGGTTGGAACTAACAGGAGCCATGGGTTTCTTTCATGCTGCAGGGCCACCTAATACCTAGAAGGGTTCTGCACATACTAGAGTTTCAACCATCTAAATCATCGCATTGAAATGTTCAAGAGCTAAAGTCAAAGGTAAAGAAGCATGTTTCTGAATTCACCTGACTGTCCTCAAAGAACAATGACTATTATCCTGGTTCTGTGTCTTCACTCTTCCAATTCTGTTAAATTAATATACTCATTTTTTTCTTTCCAGAACATTTTCCTCTATATTTTTTGAGGCTTCAATACCACCAATTTACCTTAAGAAATAAATATATGCCAAAATCTACTTAGACTTTATAGGTCAAACAGTGTTAGTTAATACAAAACTATAAATGAGTTTGCTCAAGAACAGACCAACTTGATTGTTGAGTATTTCTGAGTTTGAATTTTTCTGGTCCAATAGTTCTGATTTAATTCTACAGAATCTCACTTTAAAACACACTAGGATAGTACATCAGGATCTTATTAGTAAACTAATCTTCAAATACTCCTGAAACTACCAACAGCCAAATTCACCTTGGCTTCTTTCACCCAGATGGCTATCTAGATAGTCTTACCTCCAAGATGTATGTAATATATATTTGTAGAGTCAAGCAGTTTCTGTTGATCAAGAGCTTACGTTAACTTTCATCTTTAATTAGAATCAGGGCCA
Organism: Fukomys damarensis; assembly: GCF_012274545.1. Taxonomy (NCBI): domain Eukaryota; kingdom Metazoa; phylum Chordata; class Mammalia; order Rodentia; family Bathyergidae; genus Fukomys; species Fukomys damarensis. The sequence goes on along the minus strand of NW_022900948.1, from coordinate 24,107,679 downwards.
TATTTTTACTCACTAACATTTAAAGTTCTACGTCCAGTGATATTTGGAATAGCAATCATGACACAGAATAAACTAAAAAATACCATATTTTATTTCAGAAATGCAGGGAACAGATATTTAAAAGCAATATGACCTTTTAAAAAATGCTAGGTTCGGCTGGCTCAACACATATTTTTGACTGTGACATCTATTCCAGGCACTGTGCAAGGCACTGGTGACACAGAAATGAACAAGGGAAACCCTAAGCCTGTCTCTTGCTGTAGCTTCTAGTCTAGTACCGTTCAAAAACTAACTTGAAACAAATCCATGGTTGGCCTTTAACATTTATTTGTCTAAATTCTGATTAATTAAGGTGTTTCTTCTCTGAAAACAATCATCAAGACTTCACTGAGCACCAATATAAGGAATGGTACACTGGGCTGGAGGTCAAAGAAAAGAGGCTTACAACAGACACTAAAATTGTTAAATATTTTTCCATTCTGGATCACTACACATCTCACACATCTGGGCTATTCTTGGGAAAATTTAGGTTTTATTTTAAAGGAGTCTGTTGTGTAGCAAGTATCAAAACAAGAAACCAGAACATCATTCTAAGGAATTTAATAAATAATCCATTACAGAATGTTCAAGATAGTGCAAACATAGGTTAAGGTGCTTTTCTTTTCCTTTTCCAAATTTTGGAATCCTGCTTCAGTGTACACTGACTTTTAAAAGTTGCTATGTAATAAAAGATATTGCTCAGCCCCCAAAGCCAAGAAACAAAATGTTTATCAATCTCACCCACGCAAGCTTCCAGGAGTGCCCTAAAGAGAATTTCAGGGAATATCAATGGTATTCTGACTCTTAATCAAACAGTCACTGGCAGTGCTCTACCTATCATTTTATGAAACCTTAAGGATAAGAGGAAAGGGAATTAGTATTTTTTATATACCCACTATATGTTAGGCTTAGCACCAAAGATTTATATTCATGATCTCATTTATTCCCCACAAGAATCTTACAAAGTAGACTTTTTTCCCCAAGTAAGGAAATTGGGGACCAAAAATTAAATCATTCACTCAAGGTCATTCAGCTCCCTATTGGCTCTGAGGTCTGTGATCTCTCCACCACACACTACAGCCCTCTCTGCCAAGGTAAGGCGTACTGACTCTGATAGCGAAGGGCTCCCTTGTATGTATGGTCTCCTTAGTAAGGAGGAGTCAAGGGTTCCTTCCTCATATGTGTGCAACTGCTCCCAACATAATCTCCAAGACCCTGGAAAGACAGAAGGTTGAATGTTTCTCAGCGTGTCCAAACACTGCAAATAGCACAAGGTCAGGCCAGTTCCTAAAACACAAAGCAAGATGAACTCAGTGGGTCCTCCTGCCAGTTGCCCTTGTCCTTACTCATTGGCTAGAGCATGCCAAGGCCTGCCTGGAATGACGCAGAAGAGGGTCACCATGGGTGATCCATACCCCCACCCCCAGATTGCTACAAAACAAAAGCTCAGTGCTGAGACAAGCTACTCCCTGAAAACCTGCCAACATTGTTTCCTAGGAATCAAAATTCTTCAAATTAATTGCATCCTTCAACCTCAGAGTTAAATCCAAGAGGTAAAGAGTAAAGTAGAGGTCTAAAGGTCAAAGGACTAGAAATCTGTGGACCCAATCCATCGTGGAGTCCAAGTCTTCACTTTGCCTGCTGGGCATTCCTTTTTAACTAACAAAGAAGCCAAAAAGCTTTTTTTCCTATTATACTGAAGTTCTGACTACAGACACACTTAAATAGAGAAATACAGAAGAGTATCACAGTTATGAAAGGCCCAACTTGTGCCATTAGTAAAAATGTATCCTGAAAACCACTTTCTATTCTAGCAATTCCATAAAATCAACACCAGAAAGGCAAGATTGCTGAAATATAGAGCTACTTAACATAAACAAATACAAAGTCCACACTTTGGTTAGATGATGTGGCTAATTTTAGTTGACTATTTTCCATCCGATGAAATGGAGCCTGAACTTCTTCAATGGTTTCATGAAACCCTTGCACTTGCCTTTAAACAACTCCACCTCAAAATTTTCTCACCTACAGAAAACAAGTAGTGAGGTAGCTGAAAGAAGGAATTGATTTCTACACTGTGAGGTCCTCACAGACAAACTTGTCTAGTTTGCTCCAGCTGCTGGGCTGAGGCACTCATTGCACCATGGGCTGATGCTGAGATGTCAGCATTTAGGGACAAAATGCTCAAGCTTTGCAGCTTTCACTGGTCAGCCAGCATCTGAGGCAAGGCTTCATTCAAGAGAGGATGTGAAAATCCTCCTGAGCAGGCACCAGAAACTGAGAGGGCTGTTGGTGACTGTAGGCAACTGTTAGTCTCTCATTCCTAAGAAGCTCTGGAATACTCCAGGCCTTGAATACATACAGAAGAAGCATAGTTATTAGAAATAAGTTCAACTGATAAAGAATCCATTGTTCCAAGAGTGAGTTAAGTTCCTCACTAGCTCCCTCTCTCCCTCTTTAAGACAACTGAATGTCCAGCCAAGTGCACTCAGGAACTTCTTCCCCTCTCATACCAGAGAGGACTGGATTTCAGCCTGGTGGCTTCGTGTACTGCACATCAGCTTTCAAGTTTAACAAGGAAAAACAATCTGCCCCTCACATGGTAGAAGCTTTCTTTTCTGGAGAACTAGACAGTGCTGATGGCTCTCGCCAGTTACATAGCAATTATGTAATTGCTGAGCTTCTGCAGAATCACGGGAACCATTCTGCAGCCTTCTTACCGACTACAGCTGCAGCACAATGTTCCAAGATGATTGCAGCCTTTGAATGGATGGCCGATCTCAAAGCTGAGCACAAAAGGACATACAATGGGATTCCATCTCAAGCACAAAGATGTTCCTGCCTAATGAAGCCCTTTCTCCTCCTCCCAGTCTGTGCAGCAAACCCTTCCCTCTGCCCAACCTACATATGTGTGGGATGTGGTTTACTGTTTATATGACAGGTTCCAGGAGAGGCAGAAAATCAACTGAAGTTTTGCCATGGACCATGCACAAGGTAATCATTTAACACAGAATGTGAAAGCTCCAAAAGAGGACAAGAAGCAAGGAGGGGTGGAAAGCATCTCTCTAGGCTTCCTGCACTGGCATGAAATGACTGCTTCCCTTCCTTCTGCCAGCTCCAATCCTTCATGTTGACATTACACATCCTGTGCTGTAGATCCACCCCCATGCTGCCGCTTGGCCAGCTGAATTATCTCCTGCGTCACAGCGGTGGTAACAGAACTGCTGGCTCGGCGGACCTGAAAGCACCATTTCAATGCTTAATGCATTTAGCAACTGGACACATTACCAGTGTGTCGAGGCTGGTCTATGGCCCTCTCAGCAGCCATGCAATACTTGACCTAACCTTCTGCTAACCAGATGGTCTGTTTGCCTCTTGGGACCAAACCATTAAACTTTACTTTATTAAATTCTATCCAAATGTGGGGACAGTTTACAGCAGCATGTCTGGTTCATCTCCAGCAGGGTTGCTAAGATGAAAATGACCTAAAAATAACTGGAAACTCTACTTCACACCAACAGAGAACAAGATATTTTGGAGTAAATATTTAAATGATCTGCCAGATTACGAACCACAGCAGCACAGACTACACGGTTAGCAAATTATATTGTAAACATATAC
>NW_022900948.1:24088461-24103753 GCF_012274545.1 Fukomys damarensis | reverse complement strand
CAAAAAAAAAAAAAAAAAAAGGCAGAAATGAATGCATCTAAACAGGCATCCACTAACCACAGCCTAAACCACAGTTCACCATTCCCTTGCCTCCAGGCTATTTTACTGGGGCTCTGGACACCCATTTCCATCATAATCACTTCAATTACCAAAACAAAGAGCCTAACACAACTCTGAGAGATTCCCACATCCCCTGGGTTTGACCACCTAGGCACAAAGCAGGTGTGCAAGGTACTTAAAGGTGTTCAATGAATGTGTGATGAATGAAGAGATGAATGGTTGTGTATTTCTTAAATATAACAGCTTCTATAAAACACATCTCTGACAATTAAGATACTAAACTCTTTCCAGTTCCATCATCGCCCTACAATTGCTAACAGGCATTCAAAACCAGGCATCAGACGAATGGCACACAGCAAGCCAACTGCACCTAGAAGCCCTGAAGTAGCCACCTACTAATTCATCATTGCAAATGAACTGCAGAGGTGGCTACTTATTGAGCACCTGGCAGGATGCTGGGTGCTTTACATACATTATAACCTCCAAACTTTCACCAGGGAAAATTCTAACCTAAAGATAGGAACCCAGGAAAGCAGAAGCAATGAAAAGACTGACCCAGCTTCAACAGAGGTAGAAAGTAAGTTGCAGGTTATGACCTTAACTCTGGCTCCAGAACCAACTGCTTTCTTAGTCAATTGGATAAGCAGCAGTCCTAAGATAGGTAAAGAATTCTACATATGAAGGTGATATCTCTAACAGAAAGCACCAAGAAAAATGGAAAACCTTTCCTTCCACTCCTGGTCTTTTAGGTGCTCTGCATACTCAGGATTTCAGTTGCTACTTTTTCATTCTGTTATTTCTTATTGTAGGGAGAGCATTCTATATTATAATAATCACTACTACATCTGTGGCTACATCTTCTTTAGTTTTTTAGGGTCTCCCTCCTCCTTGAGTCTAAAAATCTCTCCTACACAATTCCAGAGATTTGAATAGTAATAAATGTGTGCATGGTCACTTTTTCTCTTCTCAAACAGCAATGGACACAATTTTAAAAAGGTGACTAAGTTGTTGGTGTTTCTTTGTTTTGTTTTTAATTTCATTGACACTTTTATCTCACTGGAAATTTCCAAACAGATAAAAGAAAAAGAAAAATTTCTTGGGTGATTCACTTTTAAAGGCAAGAAATCAAAATTTGCTTTTAAAGGTGAAAAATTGGAATGCAGTTTTACCAAAGAACCCCTCAAGACGTTCTTCATCTTTATTACCAACATCCTTACCACCACCACACTGTTACCAAGGAAGCCACCAATAAATGTTCTCTGGCCAAAGCAAATAAGGCCCTACCATTCCACTTTTTCCACATTTTGAAATATCATCATTACAACACTCCGAAATTAGCTTCCTTACCCCTGAGGTCTCAAAGCTTCTGATATTACAGGACATTAGTAAGACCAAGCGGACATGGACTGTTAAACATTTTCAGAGAAAACCAAAGCATTTCTAAGCAAGTCTCTGAGACAGTCCTCAAAATGCCTCACAGACACCTTATATGAGTGAAGAAACAAAGAGGCATCCAACATTCATATGACGCAGCACAGCCAGTATAGTCCTTGCAAAAAGTACTGTTTTCTTTACCAAGTAGAAACAGAAATAACATCTTTCATCCAAAAAAACTCAAAGAACTTCACATTTATTGAAAATTGTTCCCCTACAACACTCCAGAAAATATTGCTGTGAGGGATGGAGAGGCAACCTTGTTCCCACGTGAATTCACTTTTCTAAGAGGAAACGGCACATTTCCAGGTAGTTTACAAATTCCTGTGGAATGCTGCTGAGTCCTCCACAATCAAACAGACCAGCAGCTCCTGATGTAGCAATGTCTACTTGTGAGGAGCATCAGCACAAAGACTGTTCTTCAGTAAAGGCAGAAAATTAAACAGGCAGGATTAAAAAAAAATGAGTTCAAGGCCAAGGACAAAATAATATATTTATCTAGATGAAGGTAGCAAAACTCTGGGAAAATTTCTTTCCTCAGTTTCTCTACTGAGAAGTTTCTCTACTGAGGGAGGAAGAAATTTGTCATTTTGCGTGCCCATTATAAACCAGAACCCTTATACACATAATATTTTTTAATCTTTTATGTCTGATCGACAGAGTCACAGCATATCATTCGCAATTTATTGGGCAGAAAATCATGGGGACAGAGAAGCTAAGTGACTTATGCAAGGTCACACAGCTAGGAAAGAGAAATTTCTACCTCTCATGCATCCCCCTATGTTCTGCTCTCGGTCTATCACTTTCTTAATTAATGAAGGCCCATACACAGAGAAATGAACTGTCACCAGCCATTCTAAGAGATGACCACCAAGTAGAAATCCGCACTTCTGATGTTTCAACAAAAACTTAAGTGCCCAGAGAGAATCCAGTGCTCTCTAGTTACATAAACATAAAGATAGAAATGAACATAGAAATCTATTTATCTATCTATCTACTATCTCAGAGAGATAACTGCACTGAAGTTTAGCCATGGTGTGCAAATTTTAAGTGCATTAGGTTCCCATATAATTGTGCATCCAAAGGGGAAGGCTGCCAAGTGACAATCAAGCCCAGTGATTCAGTGTCACATTGACATACCTACTTCTGATACAGGTTATTGTTTGTATTTCCCAGAAATCATCATCTCCATTTGGGAGATTAAACAGTAAACAACATCCCTGGCAATGAAATATTCTCTTTGTGCTAGAATACACTGGCAAAAAATTTAACAAATTTAGGGGTTAAGTGGGGATAATATAAAAGTTCTCACGTTACAGTTCCTCGGACCCTAATGATGCCTGTTGGTAAGGCATAACGTTAAATACAAATGATTCTTTTTTTTTTTTTTTTGCTTTAAGATTATGCCTTGTAAATGTTCTACTCAAGTGAATCACATTAGAGCTTCTGAACAGGTTCATGTGCTGAAGGAAAAAACAATTTAGTAAATTTTGGATTTTTATGCTTTAAGGTTCTTATCTGATAATGGATTAATGCTTTCAGTCGTATTTGATGCCTAAAAACTTAAGAATCTATTTTTCTGTAAAAGCAATGTGAGTTACATAGTATGTGCCCCGTCACAGACAAAACAATATCGCGAAAGACCTTTCTAAGATGGGGAAAACGCGTAAGAAGTTGGCAGGAGGGGAAGAAGAAGGCAGGAGCACCTTGGCAAACATCAGATATTCACTGTTCAGAGCTGTGTCAAATAAGATCACTAACACTTACCTGTGCTGGGGTCAATTTTGATAATTGTAGTTGATGTAGAAGCAGGGTTATGAATATAATTATCACGAAGCAGCAATTGGGCAATCACAACCTAATTAAGCCCACTGACTAGATTATCTTGTTTTCTCCTAATAATCACACAACATTTAACACTTGCTAATTTCAGGACCTATGGGTGATGTTCATTCATTATTAACAAGCTACAACCACTGGTCAGAAAAGAAGAGGTAAGGTACTCTGAAACACTGAGTCAACCATAGCATAGGACGAGATAAATTTCAGGGTTGACTGACATCTGCCCCTGGAACACTCACTTCTCAGTACCCCGTCCCCCGATTACTGAGCAGAGGTAAAGCCATGGGAGAAGACGGAATGACAAGGAAAACTTTCACTTGCAAGTGGAAGGATGTAATTCTGTTTTCTTAAATGTGTACTACTTTATGTGATCTATACAATGTGCTTGTTTACAGTGACCACGGAAACTATCTTTTAAAATGTGGCTTTTCAAGATAATGTATAATTCCTTTGCCAGGCACGCATACATAAACTTTATTCATTGAAATTTGCCTTCCTCCTGCCTCAGCCTCCCAGAGTGCTGGCATGAAGGCTGGGCTGAAATTTGCCATAAACTTCATACATTTACTTCCTTGAGACAGGTCGCAAGGCTTCCTCTTCTACTGTACCTCTCATAGAGTGTGCTCTCAAATTCAGTGCCCTATGACTGTCACTGGACCTGCAAAGAATGCTGACCCAGTTCACCTCAGTTGTGCAAAGCAGTTCTTGAGGATAGCCTCGGTAACTTTCTCCTTCAAGGATTAAGAGAAGGAGTGAAGAAACAAGTTGAAGATTGACCTTTTAGAAAGGCTAGGATCAGAGCTATTTTAGAAGGCCAGGCATTACTGATGAGGGTCATAGTTTACGGTATGTAAGGCTGAGGAGTCCCATTCCTGTAAATCAGAAGTTTTTCCTAGAGAATTACACACCTTTACACTCTTCAGCTACATAGTTATCTTTTCTGAGGCTTTTTCTCATTGCAAGGTTTAATCCAAAAAAACAACAGGCAGTAATAGATGGAAATGAGCAAAGCATGTTATATGCACGTACAAACACGGCCCTCAAAGCCCACTGTTCTGTACAGCTAAATGCACTAACGAAAGAAAGGGGGAGAAAAGAAAAGAATGGTTTGGGATCTGGAGGTGTAGTTCAGTGGTAGAGTTACATACCCAACATGTGTGAGGCCCCGGGTTTGATTCCCAGCACCACAAAAATAGAAAAGAGAGGAGAAGAGAAGAACTAAAGAAGAGAACTAAGAAGAAACAATGGCTTTAATAAGTCTGATAGATAATGATATGGATAAGGTACAAATGAACGAGTCGGTGGTCTCCTCTGGTATACTGCATAAACAGGATGCACAGGGCTGGACAGGAGGCTCAGTGATAGAACACTTGCTTAGCATGTGTGAGTCCTGGGCTCAACCTCCAAACAAAACAAAACAAAAATCAGGATGCACATTTATGCTTGTACAAGAGTCTCGATTATGGGTTAGTATGGGGACCCCAAATCAAGTGAACAGATCCATAACACGGCAAAGGTTTAGAGCTGAAACCTGCTCAGTATTTTGTTTGTTTGTTTGTTTGTTTTTTGTTTTTTGTTTTTTTGAGTCAGGGTTTCACAATGTAGTTGAGACTTACCTGGAACTCACTATGTAGCCCAGGCTGGTCTTGAACTCACAGCGATCCTCCTGCCTCAGCCTCCTGAGTGCTGGGATTACAGGCGTGCACCACCACACCCAGACCCTGCTCAGATTTAAGGCCTGGCTGCTTGCCATACAGAAAAGCTACTGCCCTGGATATCACTGAGGTATTTGGAGCTGTTCTATCTCCCTTAGTATCATCTGTAACTCTATTAAGGGCATTTATGGTCATCTATGAACACCAGCTTCCTTACTGTATTTTAATGTTTCAGGGAAAGGCAGGTAAGGCCAAAACCGTCCTCAAGTCTCCATGATCTAAAGAAAGCACACGGTAATTACTAAAGGGAACAGATAGTAATTGCACCCATACTTTTAAGAGACTCTGCCCCATTTTCCACAAATGACCATAAGATTCTATGACTCTGCAGTTTTCAAAAAGGTTTTTCAGGCTTATGGCAAATAAAGCTAACACAGAGCACCACGACTTTTAAGAGGGACCCTAAGAAATAGAAAAGTAAAGTACTTTTTCTACATGGAAAAAAAAAGCCACAGCATCTTTCTGCCATATAACAGGTAGGTATACTTTTTTGTTGGCTTGGGGTTTTTTTTTCGGAGGGGGGGTCAGGGTCTTATTCTGTAATTCAGGCTGACCTTGAACTCACTGTGTAGCCCAGACAGGCCTCAAACTCAGGTGGATCCTACTGCCTCAGCCTCCGAGTGCTGGGGTTACTGGTGTGCACATCACTCCTAGCAGTGTTCTTTTTAAAGGCTCATGTGTACAAGTACTTTACAACTTGACACAACTTAAAAATATTTATTCTATAAAGTACCCCTGCATGGTTTCTTGTTTCATTTCTCCCCTCATCTCCTTTATAACCCAAAACGAAAAGAAGATACGGTTCGGTTTAACACACTTTGTCAATCTAGTGCACTAAGTTATATCTCTCATATCAACCATTATATTATAATTAATTTTCCATTATGTGCAGATTTCCTTTCAGAACACCAAGGATATACTGCTGGCAACTGGAGGAGATAAAGCATCAGGAACAGAAGCTATTAGCATACTAAGTACTAACCAAGGCCAGGTCTCACCAGTCAAGAGCCAGAACTTGGGAGGCAGTTGCCTTTCATGTGAATCCTGGTTCCTTATCCTGTAGCCCCACGACCTCCGGTAAATCACTTTATCTCCCTAACTCTTTGGTTTCCTCCACCATAGCACTGGGCTCATACTAAATGTTAAACAAACGTTACTTAGAATTAATGTTAGCTATCAGTCAATCCAAGAAGAGAAGCAGCAGTTTTTGAAGAACTATATGATATTACTACTATATTCAGGAAAGGCAAAATTTCTTGATGAAGCAATCACATTGATTCTCTATCACTCTTAGCCAATATGTGGACAGAAAACACTTAACTGAGAGCAGAAAGGAGGGAAGTTTTGCAGCTGAACTCTGACACTCAAATGAAAATAGTTTCCACACAGACATATCCTCCTCCAGTTAACATTATTAAATACTAATTAACGGACTTCAGGAAGACTTCTTAAAAGTCAAATTATCAAAGAGAAAAGTCTGAGTGGTAACTGTCCTGTTGAATTCTGTACATCATCTCTAACTGGTTTCTATCTTTGGCCATCTTCAGACTGTAACCCAGTATTCAAATTTTACCCCCAAGGCTTTTACCCCTAGATTAGGTAGGTTCTTCACAATCTGAGTCAAACAAATGGTGCTCAATTGCTGACTAACCGTTCATAACAGAGGGATGATGTAATTAGGGATTAGAATGGCTAAACATTCTGCCTCACAGTAGCCTTATTTTGGATTTTTAAAATGCTGGGAGTGGATTGACAGAACTATCTGTGACATTTGGCATCAAGCAAATGGCTTAATCCCCAACTGGACACCAGGTAGTAGTCATGATCCACTCTTTCCTCTCTGAAATAAGCACATCTTTGTTCTTCCTTTCTTCTAATACCCAGAGGGTAGACAGAGAAGCTGTATGGATAACCTTAGAGAGGACTATCACATTTTCTTCCCATTAATAATGCAGCTATTTTCTACTGTGCTCTATTCTCCACTTCGTTCATTTTCCAGGAAATTCTCCACCTAGGCCTACTTAACAAATTCCCTCAAGTTTCCATTGGTCCTTTGTCAGAAAAGGCTGCATTTGTAACACAGAAGTCACACAAATAGTCTCCCAAGCTCAATTCTATTTTTTTACAATAGGAACTTACCAAAGAATGTGGATCTGAGCACTGGTCTTCATATTTCACATGCAATAGGTACCAAATTACAAGGTCTTTTTCTACTTGCTGTACTGTTTTCCTAAGAGCAAGGTCTTACTTCTGTAGGCTCTTCCCAGTGGAGAGACCTCTTCTATTTTGACTTGTCAATTACTCTCCTGACTCTTTTTCCTTTTCCCATCCAAGTAGACTTTCCTTCCCAGCAAATTTCCACCATATAATTACAGCAATGCTTTAGCCTACTTTTCTGTTAGCTTAACAACCCTGTCTATTTTCTACTTGTGCTGATGCTACTGTTTGCTTTTCTGACAGACTAATCCATGTATCCTTTCAAGGCCTAACTTACCCTACCATGATAGCAGCTGGAGCTCTAATTCATAGGTGCCTTCCAAAGCTTTTCATTAGGAACAGAAATGAGATGGTTTAGAAACCCATTTCTTAATCTGCAGGTGAGTATTGGAACCTTTGTGTAGCAAACATCTTTCAAGTATCCCACATTGTGCCACTGCACAATTATTTTCTGAGTAATAAGTACAATGTTATAGGCACATTTGTAGTGTTAACAGGGAAAATGTTCCCTCCGAGGAAATCAGTCTTCACGCCACTGCCTCTAGCATTTCCCAGCTCAAGACGGAAGCCCTGAGCAGACATGAGCAAAACTGAAGAACGGCTTTACCTTCTTACATCTGAATCGAGAAGAGAAGAATTAGAATCCAAAATTCAAGGCCCTTAGCTTGTGTTCTGGTTTAACTAGCCAAACAACAGCTTAGGCAGTGAGTATGGCCTTCCCCAGCTGGGCTTTGTGGCAGATAAGCCTTGCCACAAAACCTGGGTTTAATTACTTCTGATACAGTTGTCTTGCCTGTGCCTCCAGGTCCTTTTGTGTTCTAACCAAGCTGAATCCAAAGGTAAGTCTCTGCTTATTCATCTTGGGCAAATGCCTAATATCCTACTAAGTGATCCCAAAATAATTAAGTCAGGATCTATTGCTTCCTTGTAGTATTTTCCCCATCTTTCCTTGCATAGTGTATGTTAAAAGTCTACTTGAACACCTACAAATAACTTCCTGAATTATATGGTCCTCATCTTCAAGTATTTATTTAGTTTTTTAATGCATGAGTACCTACCAACCCTCCCTTCACCCCAATGGGCAGGTTCTACCCTTTGAGTGAAGGAAGGCAGGGGTCAAGATGTGGGCAGGCACAGCACAAGTATTTTGCTAATATCCAGAAGCAACATGCAGTGAACTAAACAAGCAAACACATGAAAGCAAGGAAATCAATACCAAAATACCCATGACCTGGCATGAAAAGAAATCTTCCCTCCAAGAATAATTCAAGAAGCAATGTCTCCAGCCAGGAATTAGAAAAGAATGCTTTGAAGCCACCAAGTAAGGTGCTCACCAGAAGCAAGAGACACTGCACCTGTAGGTGACAATACCAGCACCCTTTGCCACCACATGACTCTACCTGTCGCAGACTGAAAAAAACAACCCCATGTTGAAGGCACACACTTAATGACTTCAGAAATCTTATGCTTCAACTGATGAGCAGAAGGCCTTGAGGAGAAGATAACTTTTTATCATAGCACTGGCAAGCAGAAAATGTAAATCCAAATTACTTCCAATGGACTTCTCATTTTTTATCTGTGCAGTTCTGCAGATACAAAGTTCAAGGCAAACGCTTCTTAGTAAACTGCAAATACAATCCAAATTCATAAAAATCTGCATTCCTGCATTTGGAAACTTCTGCTAGGTATTACAAATCCAGGAGACAGTTCAACTTAACAATTATCTTCCTCCAATGGACCCCCCCCCCCACCAAGCCAAATTTTTTTCTTCTTCCTTCAGCACTGGCATGCAAACCATGCTGTTTTAACTTCTTTCCTGTTCTCCCAGTTCTTCTGGAACATTTTATTTTCGTCCCCCAATGGCCCCCCCCCCCCACCAAGCCAAATTTTTTTCTTCTTCCTTCAGCACTGGCATGCAAACCATGCTGTTTTAACTTCTTTCCTGTTCTCCCAGTTCTTCTGGAACATTTTATTTTCGACAGTCAACTCATTTGGAGGAGTGCCACACTGAGGTTCAACTGTTTACAACATTCACTGTGTTTCTGCCAGAAGTCCACATTGAGCACTACCTTCTCTAGACTACCTCCTGGATTAAAAATTTATGGGTTCGTTTGGAAGAAGCTTAGAAAATGTGGAAACTTCCAAACATCACTCTTCCTTCTTACAAAATATTTTTGCTTATCCAAGAGGGGACAGAAATGAAGCCCATTTCACCCTTCCTAGAGTACACTCCTATCGTTCATGGTTAAATACTGCTTGTGTTAAGTCATTTTAATAACGACTTCGTGGATCACGGGGAAAGTAGTAAGCAGTAGAAAATTGGTCTCCAAGAAAATACAAAAGGGCTCCTATCTGAATGACTGTAGAACTCTTGAAAATTACCAGTAACTATTTGAGACTGGATTTCACCTTCTCAGTCACTCCTCAGAATTACAAAATGGTATCTCTGAAAGAAGCCAATTTAAATCTGCCCCACATTGCAAAACAGATCCTCAGAGTCCAATTGTGGGCACTTTTGTAAGTTGCAATAGACCCAGATAAATTTCCAAAGAAGGGCATTTGAAAAGGACTTCCAAGCCCTGGATGACAGAACAAGAGAGAATAGGAAGAATTATGAGAAATACACAGCTACAAACCCAACAGCTGAATCTTGACTAAAAGTCACATGAACAAAATCAGTCTCCAGAACTATGACTGAAACACACCATGCTCAGCCTGGGATCCCCCAAAATGTTAAATTCAATTAACAAGAATCCATACTCTGTCCCAGTGGTGCATGCATGACAGCAGTTTCTCAGAGAGCCCTGGGCCCTCAAGAGCACGGCTGTTTCACAATGTGTCAATCAAGTGCAATTGGGGAGGTGGAAAGGGCAATGTGCTGCAGGCAGACCTGAGTTCTAGGCCTGGCTTTGTTACAGCTGAACTTTCTGACCTTGTTCAAGTCACTTCATGTCTTTGTGTCAGTTTCCTCTTCAGTAAAATGAGGGTGGAGAGAGGATATTTGAGGTATATTATCTCTCTAAGGCATTAAAAAAAAATAAAAACAAAGATTTAGCTCCTAAATTGGAAGTTCTGCCTGGCAGTATGAAATATCTCATATTCCCCTCAGTGTATACTCACTCATTGTGTACATATTTGTCAATTTTTAAATGACTTTCATGTTAATTTCTACTTGGGAAATAATATCTTGTCTAACATCCCAAAATCTCAGCTCATGCTCCCTGCTCCCTCGAGTTTTTTTTTTTTTGACATATTACACTAAATGCCTTTCTTTCTTTCTTTCTTTCTTTTTTTTTTAAGCAACCTTCCCCAAACTAAGAGTTGTGCTATTAAAAGAGCTTAGAACTTCCCATTTCCTTGCTAAGGCTAAAATTAAACTGTCCATTCCTTAGGGCCCAACATAACATCTGCCAGATGTCTTGGCATATCACACAGGAGAGGAATTTTCTTCTATCATTATCTACTCTCTTCTCTGTTTTCTCATAATCAATTAATAGGTCACCAACACTCAGCTAATGTTTCTCCCAAAGCCATCACCTTCCTAAGTATGTGACTCTCACAAGATACTTGCTTTCATAAGCACACATACAACACATACAAGCAGGTATATTTTTCAGCTCACTGGATTTTACCCATAAATCTTGGCAATCTTTGCTCCTCACTTCTTTTTGCATTTCTGTAGTTTCCATATACTGAACCATGCAGTCATAAACTCCTGTCAGATCCTTTGCCTTCTGAATTCATTATTTATATACACTTTTTACTCTATGACTGCAGTACCATGGAATGGCATCGCTCTTCTCCAGTCATTAGCTTAAACTATTCCACACAGCTTTGTCAAATTTTCTGTCCTATGATATAGTGAAAAAGCACATACCACAAAGAAAACAAGTAAGGTTACCTTACCTAAGAAATTTCAGCATCAAGGAATAACTCTAGGCAGACTAGACCATATTAAACTCCACCACACAGAAAACAGAACTTCTTCCTGAGACAACCTTACTGTTCTCTTCCTTCAAGAAAACTGACCAGAAGTACTTTAAAGTCCATTAGTAGAGTTGAATTTGTTTTCTCCTACTGTCTTCCAGAAGACTTATTAGGAATAGACAGTCTTTTGTTTTAGTTTATTTTCCCCTCTGAAAGTTGTCTCCAACTGGAATTGGGGTGGAGGGTCAGATAGGTTAAGTCCTCAGGGAATATGGTCAATGAATGAATCAGAGATACAAAACCAAGATGAGAAATATTATGAAATATGAAGATCCAACAAGAATCTCCTGTATGGCTGTGTCCATCACAACTTACATATATTTCTTCATAAAGATTTCTCTTTGCGATACATTGGAAGCGACAGCAAAATTTTGCCATATTTATGAGCCTCATGAACCTGATGTCTTAAAAACAAAAAGAATTTTTACACTTTGACAGAAAATCAGAATGTTCAATCTGACATACCTATTTCTCTCATGGTGATATATCCAAAAATACTTGTCTCAACTCAAGTATGTACATTCTAGAAAAATTTAAGAATCCATGCCTTTAAGTAGTATGGTGCCTGACATATTCATGAAGTGCAAAAGTCATGGCTGTGTCTCTTAGGTTATCACTTAGAACACATCCTCAGACTCCAAAAGGCCTCTAGGGGCCCTCAGCTTTTCCCTCAAAAAAGCTCACCTAAGACCATCTATAAAGATACTAACGTCCCTGGTTGTAATATGACAAATACAGTGAGTCAAACTGATGGGCAGGCAATCAGTTTGTCACTTTCCCCCCACTGAAATAAGTAAATTAAACATCCGCTCTCTCTCCTGCTATCATAACAATATAGATACCATAAAAGTTTGTTTCAAGATCAACATTAGTATTTGTTTACATAAGCATATAATTACATGCAAAATTATATGATAATCACTTTTCCAAATAACTCTTTATTATCCACTACATTTGAGTCTCTAAGTTTGAACACCTCTCATCCATATATGCACTAACAAATTTAAATATGACATTCCACTTAAGAACAAAAGTAATGGTAGCAAAAGATAAAATTCAAAAATGAAGAATTAAAGGTATGGTTGCAAGTAAGATTTTGTTTTAAGTGTTCCTGGAGAACCTTACATTTTCAACAAAGGAGCAGAGACCTAAACAAATATTTTTAAATAAGCATACACATCAAGTGAAAACCACGTATCTTCTTCATCGGTGAAAACAGGGCTTTACTTCATTGACCATGGACAATTATCAGCTAAAGAACCATGTTTTCCTTCTCCTTTCACACCCCTCAGAAGAACAATAACCCTCAATTAATGACACAACAGTTTGGTTTGAAAAATGTGATGTTGTCATATACAGCATTGTGCATTTGCTGAGTGACACTGCTACCAGCTACTCAACAGAATATAATTACATCTGGAATTGAAAACCACTTCAATATGCACAAAAATACTGTAGACATGGGGAACTTCACACACAATGATTTGACACATAATGAGAAAGCAAAGCAAGAAAAAAGCTGGTGCAAGTCGCTCACCAACATGTTCCTTATTTCTGTTGAAGCTGGTACATTTCTGTATTTCTCCTGAGTTGAAAGCAAGGTCCAATTAGCCCCCTCAGGATACATTAATTGGTTCTGAAGCTTCTCCAAGCTTTCATTTCACTGTGGGGCTCTCCTTACCTATCTCTAATAGTCCATCTAAAATTCTTCTAACATCTTCCCTTGTCCTCAAGATGGCTACCTTATCTAATGGAAAAGCAACATCTTCATGGTTGACTTTTATAAATTCCTGAAGCATTTTAGGATTAGTTCTTTACTTGGGTCAATTACATACATTCTCTAGAACTAATCTGGAAAGAGCTCTAAATCTGTGGACTGGGGTAGCACAGGGTCCTTTTTCAAATCATCCTCACAAAATGTCTTCCTAAAAGATTAATAAATTTCTCCAATTAAAAAGGTGAAGACACCTGGACATAAGATTTTCTCTCAACTGACACAATTTGTTTCCATAGTGACATTATTAAGTTAGACATACTGATATTTCTGAAGACTTACAGTACTTGAGAACACAGGGGGGAAAAATAGCAGGAGAGGGAAAGGGGAAACAAAGGAACTAAAAGAAGGCCTAACATACAAATGGAACAACCTGAAGAAAAATGTAGAACCTGGGAAAACTGCTGTTAGCCAGTCTTAAGAGTTCCTCTGAGATCTTGCAGGAAAATTTTTCTTCCTTTTCTAGATTTTTTTTTTTTTTTTTTTTTTTTTGGTGGGGGACAGAAATCATACTCAACCAGACAATAAAGTCTCGCAAAGCCTCAAACATGATGATCACCAAGCCCAGAACTCAAAAAAATCTCATCTTTGGGCCACCACCATCTGCAAAATGAGCAAATAACATTTCCTGGTGACTTTCAGGAGACCTGGAGCAGCTTTAAATTGTTAGAAGACTTCAGTGGAAAATGTTTAAGGTGTTGCCTTGCCTGTCCTGAAGGAGGTCAAAACCCTCCAGGTCCACTCAAAAGGAGAAAAAAAAATTCCAAAAGTTTACTTTAAAATGGAAACAAATGTCTCAATAACTTGTAAAAGCACTCCTTGGGTAGGAGAAAAATCTGAGGAACCCCCAGAAGCCCTCATTTCCTTGCATAATGAATAGAGAGTGAGGAACTACCACCATGTCTTCCTCTGGAGAGAGAGAGAGTGGGCAAGCAAGCCTCCTCCTCCAGCCATCACCAACTGAGTTTCAAAATGGAGACAACCATAATTTTATAAACACTTCTCATCTCAGCTTTGTCTCCTGGAAACCCGCTCTCCTCCATTTTCTGGTGGAGTTACAAGACACAGCTTACCTGACTCAGTTCCCAGCTCTCAACCAAACTAGTCACTTCCTCCAAAAACCTGCAAGCAACCTCCAGAAACAAAACCAAAGCATACCAAACAGCCAAGACAGACACTCAGACACAGCCCTGGGGGACCTAGGAGAAAGCCCCAACTGGTTGGTCTTTCCCCATCCCAGCAGCGTGCTTAAAAATGAAACTTTTTTTTTTGGGGTTGGGGAGAAATATAAAAGGAACTCTCCAGGCAACCTCCCTCCTTCCTCCCTCTCTGTAGGTTAGAAGCTACAATGAAAAGAAAATGAGGGTTCCTTCAGGAATGGTGAACAGCCTGGAGAATGAACGTGAGAAGGAGCTTTGTGTTTTGGAGTCTGGACTGGAACCAAAGCAGACAGCTTGCAAATGGAGGACAGGGAGATAAAGAAAGGAAAAGAGAGGGGCTGCTCCAATGGGGGGCGGCTGCGGCTACCCCTCGCGCCTGGAAGGCGGGCAGACCCCTGGGAACCGCACCAGGAGTGAGGCGGCCCCCCAGGCCCCTGCCTGCCTTTCTCTCTGCCTCAGAGGAGAGCCAAACGTGTGTAATGGCTTCTCCTCTCCAGAAAACCGTTGTCCTCCTCCACCAGGCGCTTCTGAACCTCCAGCCTGGAGACAGCTCCTTAGCTGCTCCTCAACCTGCGCCGCACCCCCACCCGGCGCGCGCGCCCCCCACCCTGCTCCTCGCCTCTCTCTTCGCCCACAGCGGCGACAGCGGCCACCCCCCGACACATCCCGACCCCGCATCCCAACTTCGGAGAGAGGGGGAAGAGGGAGAGACAGAGAGAGAGAGGAGAGAGAGAGAGAGAGAGAGAGAGAGAGAGAGAGAGAGAGGGAGAGAGAGAGAGCCAAATACCTGAGGAAGGGGGGGAGTGCCAATCCACACGGCTTTGCCAGCGGGCGGGGGACAGGCAGACAGGAGGGAAAGGAAGGAGAGGGACAGAGAGAAGAAAGAGGTCAACCCGCTCGGGTCGGGCCGCTCGGTCCGAGTGCTCGCTCCCCTGACCCTCGCTCGCTCCCTCCGGCTGGGCTCAGGTCTCCAGCCTCCTGCCCTCCGCCCCCTTCTCCGTCTACTCCGGTCCCCACGCTCGGGGCATCCGTCCTAAGCCTTCAGCCCTCTTCTCACTCATCTTTCATTTTCTCTTCTCTTCACAGAACTACACAATTAATTA
>NW_022900948.1:24087376-24088331 GCF_012274545.1 Fukomys damarensis | reverse complement strand
TCTCCCTCCTCCCCCTCCTCCTCCTTCTCCTCCTCTCTCGCTTCTTCTCGTCTTCCAACAGCCAGTCCATGCATGCAGGGAACTCCCGGTGCTCCCCGCTCCGCCAACCCTCCTCGGCCGAATGAATGAGCGCGTCGGTGCCTCCACCGCCCCGCGCTCTCCTCCCCGGCGCACTCAGACCACCCGGAGGTGGTGGTTAATTGCAATAACTTACAGAAGAAGCGTCCCGGCGCCGGGAGGTGCTTCGGGTTCTCCAGCCCCACCGCCTCCTTATCCTCTTTCTCTTTCTCCTCTTCCTGCTTGGGTTATTGTTGTGGAAGTTGTTTTGGAGTCTCATGTGCTTCTGCCGGGTCTCAGCAATGGAGGATCGCCATCTTCCCTGCCTTCCACGGCTCCTCAGACTCGCTGCAGCGGCAGATGACCTGAGATATCCGTCTCTCTCTCCCTCTCTCCCTCCCTCCCTCTCCCTCTCACTCTCTCCCCTCTCTGCTCTTCTCTCTCCTCTCCTCCCTCTCCCTCGCGCGCGCTCTCTCTCTCCCTCCCTCTGTGTCTCTCTCTGAATAATGAGCAACCAGAGGGAGAGAGAAAGCAAGACAGAAAGAGAGAAGGAAGACAATCTTCTCCTGCCACACAAAACGCCGGAGCACCAGGGGGTGCGCGAAGCCTTTCTAATAACAACAACAACGTGCAGGAGAGAGGAAGGGGGAAAAAGAAGGAGATGGGGAAAGGGCTGGGGGCGGGGGGGACGGGGCAGAATTATCCAGGAGCTGGAGAAGCGCAGAAGAAGCTGGAGGAGATGCTGAGGTTCTGGTGCTGTCCCCACCCCCCACCCGGCTGAACCGCAGAAGGAGGCAAGGTGGTTGCAAAGTTAAGGCTGGGACATTGTCTTTGTCACTCAGAGCAACACAGAGCCAGGCCAGTGAGATGCAAGAGGAGGTGGCGGCGGCGGCGGCGG
>NW_022900948.1:24079853-24087253 GCF_012274545.1 Fukomys damarensis | reverse complement strand
CGGAGGCGCCCGGCTGCCCTGGCCCGCAGAGGAAGCCCCCAGTGTGGACCCTGCCCGGCTGCACATAGCGCTCCCACCATCAGCCCTGCCCGAGGCGCCCAGCCCCGGCCCCACAGGGTCCCTCACATATATCCATCTAGAGGCCAACCTTTGCAAAGAACAGACGCGGGGAACTGGAGGTTGCAAGTCTAAACCCAGATCAACCACGTGGGGCTTTTTAATTCCTTTCCAGCTTGCGGTGTGAGTATCTTCAGTGAAAAGCTCAAGTTGTCCATTACTGGCACAAATTTTGAAGTCTTCTTCCCCGAAATAAAGGCTCATTGTATGCTTTATTTCTGATATAGGAAGGGAGGGGAGAATGGGGGACGGAAACAACCCATCATTTCGAGTCTCGAAACCACCACTTTCTTTTCCTAACTTGTGAAATGTTTTGACGGCGCACCAAAAGGGGGGGGTCTACTTAAATAACTTTATACCCTCCAGCCCCGCGTTGTTTGCTCTTTCTGGCTGATCATCTGAAGGCTTGGAAAGTAACAATCACTGCTCCTAATGATAAGGTGTCATGGTGTTGAAGACAAGAGAGCCAAGATGAAGCTTTCACACCTTGAATTTTATTTAGTGTAATTTTCCCCAAACCGTTTTGAACTATCTCCTCTGCAAAAGAGTGGGTTTCCATCCCCTCTCACCGGGTCAAATGTCTCCTAAGGCTTTAATTTGAGGTGGGGGGGTAGGGGGAACTACAGTATCAAAAAAACCAATACAGCAAGTCAGGAGCAATTGAAGTTCAAGGGCATGGGCTGGCTGTACCATTTCTATTTCTCAGATCTTGAGTTGGACATCAACAGCCTCCGGAGAGAGAACACGCCGCGCGCGGGGCAGAGACCTTAATTAAAGTTTCTTTTGTCCGCGTCTGAATTGGGGGATGTTGCTGGATTCCTTTGCACTGAGGAGCGCGCATCCGGTGAAGGCGCTGTGTCGAGGATCCTGGGCAAGACTGTTCTCTCCAGCACTCCCCCTCCCTTCCCCCTAAACAGTCCGAGTGTGGGCATCTATATCAGTAAATCCGTACAATAAAGGAGGAAGAGGAGACGCGCGCAGAGTTGGCTCCCCTCGGCTACCAGGGTTTCACAAACAGGTCTAAACCCTCATTTTCTACGATTTCCCCCGACTGTATATTCCCAGGCAGAATCTCGCACCCGAGGCAAGATTTCACCCCCTTCCAGTCAACACTTCCTGCCCTTTTCTCCTCCCACTCACAGTGAAAAGCTCGGGAGCCCTAAAAGGGTGTTGATGGCGGGGGTGATAAATAAATAAATAAATGTCACTACGCGTGCGGTGGAGAAGAAAGGAAAGGGAGGGAGAGGGAAGAGAAAAAGTAGGGAGAAGAGAACAGGGAGAAAAGACACGAGCGAAAGGGAAACGGGAATCAAAGACGGAGGAGAGAAAGAAGAAAGGACAGGAAGACGGTGAGGCTGATCTGCACTGGAAAGACCCTGGCTTTGTGCAGAATTGGAAGGATTCCCCCTTCCAGGTGCCCCTAGGGACCTGGGAAGTTCTTCTGGCCCGAGATCCTCCCCACCGGGACCCCAGGGGTGTCTGAGCGCTGGCCGCCGCTCCCCCATAAATTCCTCGTGGCAACCAGAGGAAGCGCGCCAGGTCTCCGCCGTCCCCTCAGTGTCCCGGCTGGTAATTTACCTCTTTGTCTTTAATAAAAAGCTGACTTTTCTTGTCAAGCTCTGCACCGGGAAAATAACAATCGTATTTCAGGTTGAAAGCTCCTATTACTGCTCGGTTTGCGCAGGCTGCGATAAAAATCTTCATCGACGTGAAGGTACCTCTTCTGGGTTGGCTTGGGTCAGAAGTGCTAAAATAGGGGCCGCCCTTCCCCCGGGGCGTAGAGAACCAGGCGAAAGGGAGGGAGGAAGGAGCGACGAGGTCAGAGGAAACCTTGAGTTTCAAGGCTCCTGGGGCACCAAAGGGCTTTTCGCAGTCGGGGAATGAGCCCTGGGGAGGAGCCTTTCGCTAGAACGCGAGCGCGCCCCAGCACGCCGCCGACCTCGTAAACCCACTTGGCAAAGACCAGGGAAGCCGCTGGCGGATCGACTGCGGTGAACTCAAGAAATTAACCTGCTCTACAATTAAACGGGCTGCCGCCCTTTCAGACTCACCTCGAGCGACCGAGATTGAGAGAGCTCCCGAACCGGCCGCGGGAGGACCTGGCTCCACCCTCCCGTCCCAGAAGAAGAGGACAAAAAGGGGAGATGGACTTGGAGATGGCCCCGCCCTTCAAACGCTCCAATCCTTGGAAACCAGACCTCCTCTCCAAGCCTCCACGTCTAGAAGGGACAAAGACAGAGAGGAGATCCTGAGACTGATGTGGAGATAGATGGTGGCTTTCCGGGGCTTCTGATGTGGGTGCCTTGGGGAAAAGGTATAATCCACCCCAAACAGGGCTCCAAGGATGATCTTAAATCTAGTCAGTCTTCTGCTTTAGAAGCAAACTGACTTCCCAAAGCTGTGAAGCAAACTATTGCAAAATTCTCTCAAATCCCTGTTTTTTTTAACGTTGCTAGGCTAAATTTTCAATTAATGATGTTGCACACATTTTTCTAGACTTTTACAAATCAAAAGTGCTTTAACTCTCCAACTAAAATAATTGAAAGAAATTAAACACAAGGGGAGCAAGGGTTTAGTTGTTGGGTTTTATCTGGGGCAGTTGTTCAAATGATACGAAAGCAACTGGAAAAACGTGAGCTGGGACAGTGAAACAAAGCGCTGTGACTGAAGGCTCCAGTGCAAACCTTAATAAACTTGGCACTTAAGTAGCCGTAATTATGCTTTGCCATTAGCAGACCATTTAGATAAGCAGAAGAAAGTTCACACCTCCTGCTATTTCATTCCCAAAGAATATTCACAAAGATAATGCAAGCCTAGTTGGTGGGTTATCTTCTCCACCAGCAAAATTAATGTTTAAATTTTTAAATTAAAGTGGAAGTTTTATATACAGCCAACAATGTGAAGGAATTCTCATAGAAACATGTTGACTCCTTGATATTTACTTTTTGTGCCCTACCTATGTTATTATCCCCCAGTCAGATGGGATTTCAAGGCTTTATTAATGTTCCAGGGAATAAAATATGTTGAAAGTCTGGACTTTCTTCTCCTTATCATGGGTGGCTGGCATACAGACTCTTCATAAAGAGAAATTATGGCTCATCAAAGGAGTGACTTTCTGAGCATTAACAGAATAATAAAGCTTGAATTTCACTTCAAGAAACAGGGATGTCCTATAAGCAGACTGACCCAGGCAAATATGATCCACTTACTAGCCTAACACCAACAGGAGAGGGATAATCTACAAATCATTTTGGTTATTAAAGCCTCAAGGAAGAGAAGCACCCAATCTCTTAGAGAAAAGTGTTTATGGAGGGAAAGGACTTCTACTAAACCTGCAGGAAGAACTCATGGGAAAAAATGAAGAGTTGATAAAGGTTCCATTCAAAAGATTTTCAACTAAACAGTAGTGCACAGATGTTCTGATGACATGATTTCAATATTTATGGTCCATAGTATAGAATAGGAAAATTCTCCCTGTTTCTTGCAAGCCACACACCCCAATAAAGTCTAGATGATAGCTCCACTTCCCAAATTCCAGCCAGAAAACTGTTCAAATTGATGCTTTTAGCAAAAACAAAGACTAGGTGAATACAGATTATGGCCTTCTCAGAAGTCTTAATTATTCTACCCTTAAGCATTTAACCATATTGTTACATACCTCTTAACTTGCTGGGACTTCTAGCCTATGTAAAAGTTTTTCTATGCAATTCAGTATAGTCCTGTCACTATTCGAATTTGTGATTTTCAATAGGTTGAATTCTTGATACCTTTACTTTTTCTGAAAATGATAATCTTTGAAAGGGTTTTCTGAAAATTTCAAATCAGATAATTATGGACTTCCCTCCAAATGTAAGACAGCAAAAATCACTAGCACACCTTCTTTCTGATCTCATATTAGAAAATTCAATGTATTTTCGTAACCCACATTCAAACCTGTGTATCTGGCTAACATCCATGCTTAGGGAGATGGTACTAAAAGAAAAGGTAGATGATTCCTAGTCTTGAATAGCTCTCAAAGGAACAGAGATTGTAATAATTTAAACTGTATGAATATTTGTATATATACCTTTGAATCCCAAAGAAGATATTTCAATATTAATATGCTAAATTTCAAAAGGAGTCTTGGTCCCATAAATATGTTAAATTTATGGTTCTATCAACATGAAACGTATGATATTTAAGTACTGAGCACTTATTCAACATTTATAAAATGCCACCCTCAAAGATGAACGACAGAAGATGCATGAATCAAAACTTTGATGCACGCTTCAAAATCACATTCCTTGGTTAAAGAACTTTTGTTTTTGTCTTACTCAAAAGCAATCAAGGAATTTGGCCAATGAGGAGAATCTGATTGATTTGAGCACTTTTGTCCCTATAGTGCAGTTAACAGGAGAAACAACTTGTTAAAATAAATCTGTATAGTTCATATAAAGGCCAGTATCTTGCTTTAACTCATAACAACATGAATTTCTTACTCAAAGACCTTTTTAAAATATGGACTGTTGATTTCACTGGGCAGTAGAGTACTTTCCTAGCATGTTCAAGTACCTGTGTTCTATCTCCAGCATAGAAAAACATAAAATTTCCAAAAAAAAGCAACTTTAGATCAAGTATGGTTAGATTAATCAAAATTCTGATGACACAAATGAATGAGTGCTCATTTCTAGAGGTCCCCCTTCCAGCAGAAAGACCTGTATTTCAAAATGATGTTCAGAGAGAGGTCTCACTTGGGTAGAACACAAAGCTTCAGATGCTGTCAACCCCCAATCTATATCTCTATGGCACTTTTCCTGAAGTTACCATTCTCATGCCACCTTCAAAATTCTTCTTTGCTTCCGGGTTTTTCCTTTGATATATAGATATATATATTTCTCTATATAGTTCTATATTGAGAATATATTTATATATCCCTACCCAGTACTAGGGAATGAACACTGAGCTACATCGCTGGCCTTTTTATAGTTTTATTTTGAGACTGGCTCTTTCTCTGAGTTGCCCAGGCTGGGCTTGAACTTGGGATCCTTCTACCTTGGGCTCCAGAGTGCTGGAATTACAGTCATGTGTGGCCATGAGTAGCTAATATGAATTTAAAATTTTGACAAGCGGATACAAGTTAAAATATATTTAAATCAATTTGTCAAAAATTTAAATTCATCATAAGCAATGAGACCTTTGAAATAATAGTTCTGATAGTGTCTGTCTGTCTCTCTCTCTTTCTCTCTCTCTCTCTCTATATATATATATACACATACACACACACACACACACACACATATATATGTTTTTGGCTATGTTATTAAAGAGTTTTAAAACTTTTTTACTTTAAAAAGTACTGTTAGGTAAGGAGAGAGGTAGAAAAGAAAGTGTTGGAATTCTGTATGTGTCCAAACATAAATCACTTTATAATTCAAAAACATATTTAAGAGAAAAATTTATGTAGTCTAGCGGTAGCTAATACATATTAAGACATTCATTTTTTCTTGTAAGAATTAAAAATTAGCACAAAACTTTTAAACTCAGTTATACAATATAAATTTAAAACCCTAAAATGTTCTCACTTTCATCTCTAATTCTCTCTTAAATTTCCTGAGGAAATGGTCAG
Organism: Fukomys damarensis; assembly: GCF_012274545.1. Taxonomy (NCBI): domain Eukaryota; kingdom Metazoa; phylum Chordata; class Mammalia; order Rodentia; family Bathyergidae; genus Fukomys; species Fukomys damarensis. Next base: position 24,081,531 of record NW_022900948.1, on the reverse strand, counting down.
AAATAGGGAAAAGATTTAAGTAAGAAATGAAAGAGGTAAAGTAAGTAACTGGGTATAAGTGATTCAGAGAAGAGGACTGGTTAGGCAAATAATTCGTCTCTTTTATGACATATTAGGCATTTTCAAATTGTTCCTGAGAATTTTGTAATTAAATAGAAAAGTGGCCCATTGTTAGCTAAAAGATCATAATTTTTTTCATAATGTATTCCCAAAATTCACCTTGAAAGGAAATGAACCAGCCTGTCCATAGTAAGTTGACTCTCATTATAACAATTAGAAATATAAAACATAAAAACTACACATTGTATAGTTGTTATACAATGATATATAAAACATATAAATGTACATTATGTATATGTGCTATGGAGTCAAGCGTTTTGTTTGAAATGAACTATCAGTTGTCCTTTTAACCATTAAAAACATTTTTAAATTAAAAGATAGAATATATGTTTATATGTGTGATAATAAATGTTTTAAAGAGTGTATTAATACTGCTAATAAAATAGTGTTACGGATTTCATATAGGTATTTTAATTTGCTTTTCATGGGGATATTAGAATGAAGGTTTTAGTGTGCATTTTGAACTTATTTTATACAGAAAAAGGAATTTAGGACCAAAGAGATTGAATAAGTTAATGTAAGATCTCCCAACAATAATGGCATATTTTCTAAAATCAGGTTTCTTAATTCCTTCTCCCACATTTTCAAATCCATAATTCTACTAAATAACTTTCAAAGAGTTTACTATATATTGCCAAAACAAAATTATAAATGGCCAATATGAAAAAAATTTAGGCGCATCGATTATGCAAATGGAAGATAATACCCTTTACAGCTAAAGATAATACCCTTACATGTAAAAGCAGAAAATTGGGCCGGGGATTTAGTTCAGTGGTTCCACACCTGCCTCGTAAGTGCAAGGTTCCGAGTTTGATCCCTGGTACCAAAAAATAAAAAAAAGTTAGCAGAAAATATATAGAATACACACACACATATACATATATGTATATCCATATACATGTATTTACATCTTCCGAGTGTTAGTAGTATATAAGCTGGTGTGGAAGCATATATCTCTAATCCCAGTACTATGAGAATCTGAGACAGGAGGATCTCAAGTTCAAGTCAAGCCTGGGCAATTTAGCAATTTAACTAGAATCTGTCTCAAAATAAAGAGGTAGACAGATAAATAGGGCTAAAGACATGGCTCAGTGCAGAGGCTGTTGGTCCAATCTCTAGTATCACTCCACACATATCACACATATACCATATGTAATTCTCACTTGTTGAGAATATGGAAAACTAGACCTTATAATTCTCTAATGGTGGGATTACGAACAGTTTCAATCTTTCTGGATATATTAAAAGTATTTAACCTTGAAATTTAACTTTTAGAAATTGACTTTAGGAAATATTCATGGCTGTCATCAAAATTTTATGTAAAAGTGGTTTTACTGTGGCATCAATACTCTATATCAAGTGATTGGTTTAAGAAATTATGTTCCTTTATATAATAAAAAGTTGTATAGCTACAGATTTTTTAGGAAATAGTAAATGACAGTGTAATACGTACACTATTTTTTGATAATGTAAAAAAAGATTTCAAAACAATATATAATATTGCCTGTTTGTAACTGTGTGTGTGTGTGTGTGTGTGTGTGTGTGTGTGTGTGTGTGT
>NW_022900948.1:24071460-24079690 GCF_012274545.1 Fukomys damarensis | reverse complement strand
ATATATATGATATATAGATAGATAGCTAGATAGATATTTCACTCTGGCTTTTAAGATTTTTAAATCTTTCTTCAATGAAGTAGTCTCAATTGCAGAAAGAAAAAATTTAGAATTTTCCGGCACAAAACTTCTCCTATACCATAAAGCCTGACCAGATGAAATATTTATCTAATTTATAAAAGAAATGTTAACTGTGAAGTTTTATTAATCCTTAGGTTAAACACACAAACAATTTGAATATTTCTATTCATTTGATTTCCCAAACAGTCTTAACTCAGAGTTAAGCACATACTGTCAGAGTAGACCTAGTACAGTGTGGGTTATATTTTCAGTGTCTGAAATACATAGTAAGTTTATGTTTTAGTATCTTTTTGCTGTTTACACTGAAAATTTGCCCATTTCAAACAAGTTTAAAGTAAGCATTTATTTAGAATAAATAAGAGCATATGTTTAGAAAAAAAAAAAGCCAAGCCAGATATGGTGGCACATTCCTGTAATCCCAGCACTCAGGAGGCTGAGGCAGGAGGATCGCCACAAGTTTGAGGCCAGCCTAGGCTATGTTGTGAGTTCAAGGCCAGCTTGAACTACAAATCAATAGCTACTCCTTAGTTTCTAGCTCCTATTTTTATTAGTGATAACCTTCCACATGGTTTTAATTCATACTTTAATGTTTCCATGCATCATTTTCCATATCTGTAAAGGAGGAATATATTAAAAACTTTAAAACTGCTATGTGAGGATTACATAAAATGCTTTAAAGGAATAAGGGGCCCAAAAATGTAGCCCAACTGGCAGAACACTTGCCTGGTTCCTAGGTTCAATCCCCAGTACCACCATAAAAAAGAGTTAAGGAGAGAGGGCACAGAACACACAATTTTGTAACTGTAAACTAGTGTGATCTATGTTCTTAAATCTTTACTGTCTCACTGGAGATCTAAATTTGGATTCAAGATAAGTATATAATCCAGAAAATCAAAAGCAGAGTATGTACCCATGATAAAAAAGTATTTGAGCAAATCAAAAGACCGATAATAATCATAAAAATTTTAAAATAAGCATAATTAATTATATATAAATTATTCCATTGTGGCTGTATTTATTTGCTGCTCACTGACTTTGTCATTTGTCAGAACACATGCAGCACAAGGGCAAAATATTTCTTAAAAGTGGAAGACAAAAATCCTAAAATCAAGGAAATTTTGTTTACTGATATCTCAAATCTAAAAAAATAGTTGAATATACCTAGAAAAAACTATACTATGGAGGGATTGTTATAATAAATATAAACAAATTGCAACAAAGAGGGAACATTTTATTTTATTTTATTTTCCTATGAATTGTATAGACTACCACTGTTCATTGATCTAGATTCTGGTAGCACAATTTGAAAACCACTTTATCTGTCCCGGACAAGCAAAGGCCTGGGAGAAAAGTGATTGCCCAGGGTTATGTAGCAAGTTTCTGAAGAAGCTAAGATCCAAACTTACTCCTTCCCGTCCCATGGCTATTTACGCTGCACCCAGTTTGCCTGTCCTGGCAACAGAGATTTCTTGAGCTGGTACTGAACCAAAAGCTCACCTATCATCTTTCCTACCCCTTTTCCTCCCTCCTTTTCTTTCTACCTCCTTTCCTCTCTAACCTTTCCTTTCCCCTTCTTTCCTTCCTTTCTTGCCACAATTTCCAAGAGATGAGACCCTGTTCTTTACATGACCCATAATAATTAACAGTTTAATTTAAATTCTTTTGATGATTTTCAGTTCGTTTCATATGTTCTTTTTCTCATCTCAGAGTATTGTGGTGCCCACGTACATCCACATCTTCTGTTCCTTGGAAATGTTTGGTCTTACCCTCCGCCTTTTTTTTTCATCTTGCAAACTAAAGAAATCTCTGTTGACCCAGGGGCAGACAAAAAGACAAAGGGGGAGTATGATTTTTCATGTGGAAAATTATAATTCTGCTTTTAATTCACATAGGGATATAAATGGACAAACAGCTCTGTTCTGTATATCAGGGACCGCATGAAAGAAAAATTGATTCTTCTGGTCCTTCTGCATTTACTCTGTATCATGGAGATCTCACAAAGGAATTACTTCTATTATTGAAAAATGAGATCAGCCAGTGTTCTCATTTGACTTACTATTGGAGCTGAGAATTTGAAACTAGTCAGGACTTTTTTAATATCATGAATATGATATTACAATATCAACTTGGCAATTAAATTAACTCCACGGATACTAGAATGGACTAATGGAGGATCTGACAAGGAAGGAAGACAGCCATGTGATTATTACTGTTTCACTTGACCAAATGGCCTATAGCCAGGATCTAGCAAATGATCCTATCCCATTCATTGAGGAGATGTCAAAATCCAAGACACCTCCAGCTAACTGTCACCAGAGCAACTCCAGAAAAGAACCATGTATCAGGCATGGTGTTGGTAACAGAAGATGTGCAAGTTCTTCCTGGAGGCTGGGAGAAGCCCTGAGGCACTAGATCATTAATAACTGATCTCTGATCTCTGAGTGATCCACTTAAAGCATTTCCACTTTGCTCCCCCCAGTACTGGGAATTGAACTCAGGGCCTTCTACACATTAGGCAAACGCTCTATCACTAATCCATACCCCCAGCCCCCACGTGTTTTTTTAAACTAGTCTTCACAACACCTTATGACAACATTATTTACTACTTCATATTTGAAGAAGCCAAGTCTCCAACTAGTTTAGTCAATTGCCTAAGGTTGTTCAACTGGGATTTGACTTCAAAAGTTCTGATTCCAGATAGCGTCATTTTTTGTCAATGTCAAGTATTAAAACCCTAATATAGCATAGTAATGTGTTGTTGGCACATATATACTTATGTAAATATATAGGTTTTTCTGATAATAAAAACAATACATATGGTAACAAATTTAGCAAACACACAAGTGTGTAAAAAAAGAAAAAGCATATCTACTCCCCAAACACAAAGACAATAACTCTTTCCTCTGTGTTTTCCCCCCTTGTGTTTTGATAGTTTATGCTTTTTACTTTTTATTGTGTGTGTTCATACCATTTGTCATGTTATTTTTTAGATTAAGAATATTAACCCCAGATCTGAGATGCATCTTAGTTCAATGGTAGAGCACCTGCCTCATACGTGAGAAACCCTGGGTTGGATCACCAGCACTCAAAGAAAGAAAGAAAGAAAGATAGAAAGATAGAAAGAAAGAAAAAGAAAGAAAGAAAGAAAGAAAGAAAGAAAGAAAGAAAGAAAGAAAGAAAGAAAGAAAGAAAGAGAAAGACGGAAGGAAGGAAGGAAGGAAGGAAAGGAGGGAAGGAAGGAAAAGAAGATATGAATCTCTATAATACATAATAAAATGTTTTTCTTACTAATTCTTTCTGATATATAGACTTTTTTTTTCAGTGCCAAAAATCAAATCCAGGGCTTTCTGCATGCAAAGAAAGCAACATACCATTGTGCTATAACTTCCCCAGGCCCAATTAAAAATTATTTTTGTGTGTTTAAAAGCATCAATCAATTCTTTATGCTTTTTACCATTGGTGTAATATTATAAAAGATTTTAAAGGCCTTAATAAAACAACTATTCATCAACTTGCTTTTTAAATTAATTTTAAGATTTTTATTTTCACATTTAACTCTATCAATTTACTTGGAAATTATTTTAATATGTGATATGAGGTAGAGATCAAACATAATTGTTTTCTAAATCATTAACTAGTTATCACAGCATCATTAAAAAACCCTTCCTTTACCCACTTAATTGAAATGTCACTTTTATTACACAATAAAATTTTATATATTGTAAGATGTTTCTAGACTACTATCCATTTGTTTCCATTTGTGTTTGTCTACATTAGCAAACCTATTCTTCTTAGTTCTTATTTACTCATTTATAATCAGATTTATACTTTTTTTTTGAGACAGTGTCTTGCCATGTAGTTCAGGGTAGCTTTGACTCACTAGGTAGCCCAGGCTGGCCTTGAACTCCTGGTGATTCTTCTGCCTCAGTCTCCGTAGAGCTAAGATTACAGCATGGGACACAAGATTTATTCTTTTAAATTGAAAAAGATAAAAAAAAAATAGTGAGCTGGACTTTGTGGCACATGCCTATGATCCCAGGACTCTGACACTGATGCTGCAAGACCGTAAGTTCAAGCCCAACCTGGGCAACTTAGTAACTTAGCAAGACCCAGTCTTAAAATATTTTTAAAGGGGCTAGGGATATAGCTCAGTGTGAAGCTCAATACCCAGTACCAAAGGAAAACAAAGAAAGAAAAAACAGTAAAGCAAAAAGTTTAAAATATTGAATATTTTTTAGATTTTATAAAATATTTGGGAAAATTATATATATAATCTATCCATCTGTATATCAATTAATTTCTCAGTCTGAGTTCACTCATCATTTATACACATTTAGCTCATGCCTCCAAATGTTACCTCTGCTATTTCATAAAATGTACCCTACAAATCCATTCAAAACTTTACAACAGCTTTATTCTTAATGTTGTTAGATTTAGGATTCAGAATCTAACTTACTCCTAAACCTGGTGAGACTTTGCTTCATCTCCTTGAGAAAGCAGTTAAGGTAATGAAGCAATAACTTCAAAGTTCATGAAGGAAAAGAACAAAAACATTCAATTAATCTAATAAAAGGAACAAAGACCTAAACAAACAAGAAAACGTGATAATAGAATAGAGAAACACAATGCTAAAAATTATTAATAAAACTCTGGTTATTATAAATTTATGTCAACTTTCAGAATAAATGTTAATGGATAAAATTTCCTTACTGAGATTCAGAAATTCATGATTTTAAGCCAAATAGAGAACCATAAACTTTAATTAGCTAAGTATACTCAATAGGTTGTTCAATTTCCCTCTTCACCACACATTTGAAGTTCACAAAAATATATCAGTTTCTGGAAGAAGTGTATTAAATAACAAGATACTCTAAAAGCAGTTAGGTCATAAAACTAAATTACTAGAATTTTTTGGTCCAAAAGGAACTAACCAGAAATCAGGCAAATGTTACCAAAAATAAAGCAGGAGAAAATACAGTAGTATCAGGATAAGATTAGGGTCAAAAATTTTACAGTAAAAAACAGGGAAAAATTTAATTGGTAAAAGGAATAATCCACCATTTTATACCAAGTGTGCTAAATATGTGAAATATATATCATATCTGTATAGATAGAGGATTTGACAAAATTACAATGTAATTGCAGATTTTTGATACTCCTCACCAAAAAAACCTGAGAAACTATCTCAGTCACTTTCTTCATTGCTGGGACAAAATATCCAATACACACAAATTAAAGGAGAGGCTTATTTTGGCTCACAGTTTGTAGAGGCTTCAGTCCATAGTCTGCTGACTCCAAGACAGGACGGCGTTGCACAGGGGAATGGCGGAGGAACAGCTGCTTCAGCATTGCAGACCGGAAGTATAGACAGAAGGGCGGGGCTGGAGAGGGAGACAAACGTTTCCGGCCACGCCCCCAGTCCACCGCGGCTTGCAACTAGACCTGGGCGGGCGTGAGCTGGCCTAAGAGCGAGTAAGCTCTATAAATGCCCATAATCCAACTACTTTCCAAGGCCCCACGCATGATGGCATGACGCTTTAAGGGGACATCTAGATTTAAATTATTGCAGAAATTAAGTGATTCTGAGATACAGAAAGACGCAGAAAAACTGAGTGGTACATTTATTAAACTTGATTAAAGAGATGTGTAATTAGAACAACATGTCCGATATTCTTTTCTAAAAAATGACCAGTTATTCAGTTACACCTAGAAAAGATGTGTATACTAGATAAATATCCAAAGTAAAGCTGGGCGTGATAGCACACGCCTATAATTGCGGCACTAAGGATGCTGAGGCAGGAGGATCCCTGCGAGTATGAGGTCAGCGTGGGCTACTTAGTAAATTCAAGGCTAGCCTGAACTACAGTGAAACCCTGTTTTAAAAAAAAGTAAGGTAAAACAGAACTGATAAAACTATAAATTAATTACCAGTGGATAGAAACACACAAATACAAATATCTACTAAAAATATACTTAATAACTCTTAGTTTAAAAGAATACTAAAGTGAAATTGTAGGCTATTTAAATAAAAACTATAGTAAGAATAATATATATCAAAACTTATATAACATAATCCAGCTATAGTGAAATAAGAGTTAATACCATTATATGTATTATAAAATAGAAAATATTACAAATAAACACTTTGCATTTTATTTTCTTCTCCTTTGTGGTGCTGGGAATTGAATCCAGGACCTTCTCACTGAGCTATAGCCCTAGCTACTTCCCACCATTTTAAGACAGGCTTGACCAGGCTGGGCTCCAACTTTTGATTCTCCTGCCTCAGCCTCCTAGAATACTGAGAATACAAGTGTGCTCAAACACTTTCTTTGAAGAAGTTAAAACAAAAATTTTAAGTAAATTTAAATAGAAAGTATTAAACGTTAGAAAAAGAATTTTGTGAAAATGGACAAGGAGTTTGTCAGTTAAATAATAAACAGACAAATCAGTTAAATATGATGAAAACAAATATTTTAATCTTAAATAAGTAAAGACATCTATAGACAGAGGAGATTTGAAAAAACATAAGTATATTATATCAATAAATAGAATCAGAGGAAAAGAATAATTTTCAAAAAAATCTATATAATACTGAAACATTTCAAGAAGGAAAGAAAAATTAATTACCATATGGGAAGGTAAAACACAGACATACCAGTCTGGGAGTGTAGCTCAGTAGCAGAATGTGTGCTTGGCATATATAAGACCTGGGTTCATATTGGACAGGACAAAACATTGTTAAACCAGAAATATTAGATAATAATAGCTGTATTCTTATTATTTTATATTTTGCAAAACCCAGGGTCTCATGCAGGCTAGGCAAATGCTCTACCATTGAACTATGTACCCCAGCCTTTGTAGCATGTAAATTCTACTGTACCTTACAGATGTGTATATATTTATCTTTAACCCCTTTCTATTACAAAAGTAATATAGAAAGAATCTAGAACATAGGAGATACTAGAAGTTCCATGCTATTTAAGATTTCATAGTCGTTCTCTGTGTCTAGTATTATTGTGTCATCTTGCAATGCAACAACGCAAGCCAAATATATAAGAAGCTTTGTAGTGATATTTTACAGATGGATGCAAAACTCCTGTATAGAGTATTTTATATAAAAAATCTAATAATGTATGAAAGAGATGATCCTGTATGAATAAATAAGGATGTTTCAGAAAAGTAAGGTTGCTCAAGACCAGGAAATCTATAAATTTCGTTCATTGCATTAGCTGAACTCTGTAGAACAACACTGTGATCATCTTGATATAGGGCAAATAAATACTTGATATAATTTATTAACTTTCTGATTAAAAACAAAACAATTTTAATAATGTAGGATACTTCTCTCGTTATCAGGCTTTCTACCAGAAAATTATATTCCTGGAGCCGGGGATTTAGCTCAGTGCTGCCACACCTGCCTCACAAGCTCAAGGTCCTAAATTTGATCCCCAGAACAAAAGAAAGAAAGAAAGAAAATAAATTACACTCCTGAAATACTAAAAGCATTAATGTTACGTTCAATTTTTTAAAAACATCTCCTATCTACTGACGCAATTCAACTGTTTACTGAGGTTGCAGCTTTTCAGATAATTCAAGAACACAAAGAACAATTGCAAAGATGGAGACCAAATTTTCATTATTCAAATACAAATAGAAATTCTCAAACAATACTCTAAAAAGTTAATAGTTCGGAGAATTCAATACAGGTAAACACACAAAAATCAATGATTTTTCCATATGCCAGAAGTATCTAAATAAGTTTGGTTGCTAAGGTGAATTAGCTAAAGTTTAAACCTTTCCTGAAAAGGGAATCTGCTTCGATAATGTCTTCAAGGATCTCAGCACTTTGCAGTTTTCTACCTCATCCTTGCAATGTGTTGTGGCCTCATGGAATAGCTATTGCAACCAGGCAGCATGAGCTCACCAGCACTGACATTAGGAAGAAAGAGCAGAGGGAGGTACAAGGGGGATTTCCTCATATCAAGGAGTAAAACTTATCAGACTCTCTGAAAGGGAATAGCGATGCTCAACAACTAGGCCATGCTCACTGAGAGGTCCAACTGGAGATTTTATTCAAGGGGTGGGAGAAAGAGAGAGAGAGAGAGAGAGAGAGAGAGAGAGAGAGAGAGAGAGAGAGAGAGAGAGAGAG
>NW_022900948.1:24012433-24071359 GCF_012274545.1 Fukomys damarensis | reverse complement strand
AGAGAGAGAGAGAGAGAGAGAGAGAGAGAGAGAGAGAGAGAGAGAGAAAGAGAGAGAGAGAGAGAGGAAGAGAGAGAGAGAGAGAGGAAGAGAGAGAGAGGAAGAGAAGAAGAGAAGAAAGGAAGATCCTTTTATTGGTTTTGGGCTGGACTATTGCTTATTCATGAGGAGTGGGATCCTTTTAGCCTATCGCAGGCCAGGTTGTCTTTTATGGGTTCAGCCCTGTAGAAACAGGTTTCAACTTCTCCCTGTTTTAAAAAAAAGGAGGGAAACTAAAGATAAGAGCATGAAGCCATTCCAAGAGCCAAGAAGCACCAGGAAAGCGCAGCCTGTGATGGCAGCGTCACAGCATACTTTAACGCGATCAGTTCCCTAACACTCTCTTACCACACATTTGGTAAACCTAAGTAACAAGTGGGGTAGGGAAAACTGCACGTGTACCAAAAGACAATCTTTCGGTCTGCCAGAGTCTGGGAACTGACATGCTGCTGCTTCCAAACAAAATCAGGGTTCTGTTAGTGGGGGGAGAAATGTCAGCGAGCTTCATGGTGGAAGACTCCCAGTGAATGCCGCTAGATAAGATAAGATGGAAATATAAGATATATAACAAGATGCAGCACAGATAGAAAACCTCTGTCATTCAGATGCCAATTTACAAAATGCATAAATTAAGCCAGGTGTAGTTGTACACACCTGTAATCCCAGCTTCTGGAGTCTGAAGCAGGAGGATGGCATGTTCAAGCCCAGCTGGGACCACTTAGCTACTTGGCAAGACTCTGTCTCAAAATGAATGTAAGCAAGGCCAGGGATTTAGCCCAGTGGTGCCATCGCCTGCCTTATAAGCACAAGGTCCTGAGTTCAAAAAAAAAGGGAGAAAAGTAAACAAACAAGAATGGTTGCGTATGTAGTGCTGTGCAAAGGCCCTGGGTTCAATGCCCAGTACTGAAAATAAAATATCTAGAATAAAAATTGAAATGTATAAAATCTATATAAGTTTTACTAAGATTCTATAAGACATGAAAAATGGAGCCACATCATATTCCTGTGTAAAACGTCTCAATACAGTAAAGTGTTGATTCCCTATATAATCATCTACAAATTCACAATAGTCATAATTAAATTGCCCAGCCCAGTTTTCTTTTATCTTGATAATTGTTCCTAAAGTTTGTATGAGGAAAGGGACATTTACAAAAATATTTTTAGAAAGTACCGTAACTCTCCATCAGATACCATAACATTTATTTTATAATGACAAAAACAGTGTGGTAGGAGCACAAATGTAGAATACAAATAACAGAACAGAGAATGAACTGCAATACCAATGCAAAATTCAAAAACCTACGAACACATGAAGATTAGGATATAATAAATATGATGTTTCATATCAGTCAGAAGCAATTGCTTATTTAACATTTAATTTTTGAAAAAAATGTCTTCCTTTGGGAAAAATTATTATATGCCTTCTCCACACAATGTACAAAAATAAATTGCAGATGGGCTAAAGTTATAAACACAGCAAAATGTTTACAGGAGAATATTTTTATAATCTTAGGTGTGAAAGAAATTTCTAAGAAGGAATGGAATTCAAAAGATTGACCAGTGAATGTACAAAATAAATTCATAGGTGAAGAAAGTTAAAAGACAAAATAGCCTGAAGAAAATATTGACAACATATATAAAAAATAATAAATATTATTTCAATGAGTTTCAGTGATGCAATAAAAAAAGACAAACTACATTTTTTAGGTGACATAGGATGTCACAAAACAGTTCATAGAAATCACACAAAATTGGCAAAACATATTAAAAAGATATATCTCTAATAATCATAAAAGTAAAATTTATAATAAGACAATTTCACTTATCAGATTGTCAGATTTTTAAAAATTGATAATATTTAGTGTTGATGTGGATATATAAGTACTGAGTTTGCGAAAATATAAATTCATATTGTGATTTAGTGGCCAATGGGGCAATATCTATTAATATTCAATTCATAGCTTTATGGCTCCAATCAACAGAAATATTTGCATGGCCTTACAAAGGTGTTTATCGCTTGTAATAAGAGGAAAATTTATTGGAAACAGTGTTAATGCTCAACATAACAAGCACATTTTATAAATTATAGTGTATGAGTTTACACTACTACAAATTTCTATGTATTCAGTACCTATTAAGTTAGATGAACAAAGAAATTAAGATGTATTATGTACATGTGCCAAATCCCCACAAGAAATGTAAACATTATGTATTACAAATATGTAAATAATAAAGAAAATTATATAAAAAAACCTTGTTATTACCTTTTCAAAAAAAAAAGAAAGACCTATTTGTGTTAATATAGAAAAGTGTTCAAGGTTATTAAATGGGAAAACTTTCATTATTCATCTTTTAAACGTTACATTTTATATTATAATATCATTGCATTTGTATTATGTATTATGTTTATGTATCTCAATCATATATATATGTAAATGCATGTAAAAGTATCAAAAAAGAGGCTTTTATAGATAATTTTTGAAAGGCTAGAGTACATTAATGCAAAGGATTGGGTGAGGATAAACTAGCTGTAAAAAAGGGGTTAAATATTTTAGTCTATGTATTTGGAGCTGCTCAGAAATTTTCAAAACAAGCATTTATCATATTAATTTTGCAATTAAAAATATTTTTAAAGCAATAGCTCAGTATTTGAATTAGACTTAGGTTCAACTTCTATATATGTCTACAAATACTGTGTGACTAGAATATTTTTAAGTCTCAGAGACTCCACTTTATAAATTAAGTCACATATTAGTACTGACTTTGTAAATGTATTAACAGATCAAATGAGATACTTATGGAAAACACTTGGCCCATGGCAAGTGCTTGATACATGTCAGTTTCCTAAATGAGTTAGCTTACAGACAAGTAAATTATCTTTATCATTTGGTTTTCTTCTATGGCTTAGAGGGAAGCATGGGTTGGTCAAACAGACTTGATCAAGCATTTGTACTTGAAATTTCATTGAAAGATGTCAAATATGGGTCTATGTTTTCAGATGAATTAAATATTTTGTTGTGTGATCATTACCTATGAAGTAATAATAGTATCATACTATTATAATACTACATATAGTATTATTCACTTATGTTACCAGTGTGCTAGGATCTTGGAGGTGTAAAGATGACCAAGAGACAGTCCTGTTGGGTTTTCTAAGGGTTACTTTAATTTAAAGATTTTACTTAGTCAGATAAATGCAATTCAAGAACCATTTATAACAGGCTAAAGATGTAGAAAAGAATAATGGTGAAAAGTCACAGAGTCAAACAGTCTTTAAACTGGGAAGGACCTAGATATCTATCTAATACCAGAATCCCTTGCACAACATTCTTGGAGACTCAAATAATTTCTGCTAGAAAAATAATTACAATTTATTCAATATTTACTATTATTCCAGACATCATGCTAACTCCTCATAGATGTTATTTCAATTTAAACTCACAAAAGAAATGGAAAGCTATTTACTATCATACACAATTTATAGACCAAAACTGAGACCCAGAGAAGTTAACTTTCCTGAGGTCATACAGCTAATCCAGAGGACTGAAATTTGAACCCAGATCAGCCTTATCCCAGGGTCCACATTCGTAATATGAACCAGTACACTCTATTGTCTTCGCTTCTGGAACATGTCCAAGGATAAGAAACCCTGTACATCAAAAGGCACCTCTTTGGCTTGTAAAGTTCTCTCTAGAGTGCTTGATTTTGTCTTCTTGACTTCTTAAAACATCAGTTCCATACCTCCACCAGCATCAAATAACACATCCAGTGTAACTGGACTTGCCAGGGATACAGTGATGTTAAAGACATGGTTTCTACCCTTCAACGGCTTATCATCCTGAATTTTTCTTTCTGGAGGAGCCTGGGAAACCTGCCCTTTTCTCCTGAAGAGCCCTTCAGAAATCTGTAAATTATGTATCTCCCATGCTTTTCCAGAAAAAAACCACTTTACCTCCAACTGAACTTTTGGTTGTTGTTCCCTTGTTCCCCATTAAATATCTTCAGTTCCTTCAACTGTTGCTGGATTCTCTGAGCCTTATCTGCCTTAATTATCTCTTTCCAGATGTGCATCTGTAAATCTGTAATCATCCTTTTTTTTTTTTTTTTTTTTTTTTTTTTACAGGGTTTCTCTTTTTTTTTTTTTTTTTTTTTTTTTTTGAGACAGGGTCTCACTATGTACTTGAGACTGACCTGGAACTCATTATGTAGCCCAGGCTGGTCTCGAACTCACAGCGATCCTTCTGCCTCAGCCTCCGGCGTGCTGGGATTACAGGCATGCCCCACCATGCCCGGCTTGTAATCATCCTTAAAAGACTAGATTTTGAAATAAAACAATGCAATGCCATGGTAGCATAGAGAAACCTTGACTTTCATCTGAATATCAACTTCAGGTGATATTTGTTATGCTGATTTTAACTTTTGATAACAGGGGTGCCATTTATATTAATATCACTTTCTTCTGCACTCTGTGCCCTTTTCTATTTTTACAAATTTTGGTCTGTGTAGGTCTTCATTTTGAACCTGTGAAATAGAATTTTTTAAATATTTAAAGAAATGGAGTGTTGGTATATTTCTTAGTCTGACCTCAAACTCCTGGGCTCAAGTGGTCTTCATGCTTCAGCCTCCTGAGTAGCGAGAGTTATAGACATACACCACTGTGCCTGAAAAATTTACATTTTTTTTTCTTTGAGATAGGGCATAGCTAAATTGCCCGGGTTGCCCTTGAGTTCATGATCCTCCTGGCTCAGCTTCTGAAATAACTGGGATTACAGGTATGAGCCACCATCCCCAGCTCAAATTTTAAATTCTTAAATCAAGACCTTATTATACTCTGCTAAATATAATATTTTTAAAAATTGCTCTATCATTTCAGACTGTCAAACTTTTTAAGTCTTGATGTTATATTCCAATTTATTAGATAGCTCTTCAGTTTCATAAAGTTCTCAGTTCTTAGAGTGTTATATTTTTCTGCTCTCTTTGAAGGATCAAGGCAAAAAGGGGAGTTTTGAATTGTGTCGTTAATGACCTCTTTCCACGTTGGGGTATGTTCATTAATCATTCCTCTTTTGTTATCATTGTTCAATAATTCCTCTTTTTTGTTATCAGTGTTCAATACAGGATGAATTTGCCTAGATAAATTAGCCTTTGACTTGCTATATTATGAGAAACAGGATACGTGTTATTGCAATTAGAATATGTTTTCCTGGGCTAGGTATTTGGCTCAGTGGTTTTGCTGCCTGCCTTTCCAGCACAAGGGCCCGAGTTTGATCCCCAGTACCAAACAAAACAAAACAAAACAAACAAACAAAAAAGAAAGAATATGTTTTCCTGTCATTGTTAATTTGGCCTGGTTTATTCTTACTGAGTCAAATGGGATCCAATAATCATTGCCTTTCTTCCTAAATGATGGTCAAAAATCACTTCTCTCTCTCTCTCTCTCTCTCTCTCTCTCTCTCTCTCTCTCTCTCTCTCTTTCTCGCCCTCTGTGGTACTAGAGATTCAGACCTTTATGCTATGCTATATCCTCAATCTTTCTTCAGGTTTTGATTTTGAAACAGGGTCTCACTAAGTTGATAAATTGTCTAGGCTAGGGTTAAGCATGTGATCCTCCTGCCTCTGCCTCCCAGAATACTGGGATTACAAGTGTGTCACTATGTTCACTTCCATATTTCTTTTTGTTTCTCTTCTAGTTCAACAAAGGATTAAAATTATAAAATCAAACTCACTACAACATAGTTAAATCTGAACAAATTATAAAAATTTAAAATGTATAAAATATACTCATAAAAGTAGTTAATTCTGAGTAAGGAGAAAAATGAGTAGAAAAATAACAGTAGATATAAAATTAGCACACAGAAATGCATGTTATAGACTCCTACATGTGTGTTTAGAATGGAGCAAAACAGGTAGGACATATCACTGGTGATATGACATGTTGCTCAGAGGATAAAAGCAAAGCATATTTTTGTTTGCTTTGTTTCCTAAATCACATCATCAACTCAATAGATGCAGAAAAAAGCTTTTGACAAAATCCAACATCCATTCACGATAAAAACACTGAAGAAATTAGGACTTTTCTTCCGTGCTTTTACTATCTCAATCTGACCAACCTTCATGGTCCTTTATGGTCCAACCTTTATGGACTTTATGACCAACCTACTACTGACATCATAATAAATGGAGGAAAATTGAAAGCTTTTCCTCTAAAATCAGGAACTAGACAAGGCTGTTCACTGTCTTCATTCTTCTCCAAAATAGTCTTTGAAACATTAGACAGAGCAATGAGGCAGGAGAAAGAAATAAAAGGGATATGCAGAGAAAGGAAGAACCTCTAATATCATCACTTGTAGATGACATGATCCTGTATACACAAGGCCCCAAAAATCCCATCAAAAGACTCAGAATTAATAACAAAATTCCACAGTGTAGCAGGATACAAAATCAGTAGTATTCCTGTCCACTAAGAATGAACTCACTGAGGAAGAAATTAGGAAATCAACACCATTCATAGTAACAGTAAGAAAAAATAAATACTTAGGAATCAACTTAATCAAGGAAGTGAAAGATCTCAGGAACAAAAGCTATAGTACTCTGAAAAAAAGAGATCAAAGAGGACACTGGAAAATGGAAAGATATCCATTGTTCCTGGGTAGACAAAACCAATATACTAAAAATGGCTACACTTTCAAAACTGCTATACAGATTTAATGCAATCCCAATCAAAATACCAACAGCATTCCTCACAGATCTAGAGAAAACTCCTAAAATTTGTAAGAAACTAGAAGAGATAAAGCATAGGAAAAACAAGGCCAGATAACAAAAGCAAAGCAGAAGGCATCACCATCCTAGATTTGAAATTATACTACAAAACTATAGTGACAAAGACAGCATGGAACCGGCACAAAAACAGACATGTAGATGAATGGAACAGAATACAGGAAGCAGAAACATCTCCCAGGTGCATTCAGCTATTTGATCTTTGACAAAGGGGCCAAAAACTTACACTAGTATAAGTACAGTTTTTAAATAAATGTTGCTGGGAAAGTTAGATATGCACATGCAAAAGATTGAGTCTAGACCCATGTATCTCACCATGTACTAAACTAAAATAAAGATGGATCAAAGATCTAAATATTGAACCAGAAGATAAAGTAGGTCAAACTCTTGAAGACATAGGAGTAGGCTGGACTTTCTGAACAGAATCCTAGAGGCACAAGAAAGGTACAAGAATCAACAGACAGGCTCATATCAAATAAAAAAAAATTTCTGCACAGCAAACAAAATCACCAACAGAGTGAAATGACAACCTATAAAATGAGGAAAAAAAAAGTCCTGCCAGTGATTCCTCAGACAGATGACTAACATTCAGAATATACACATAACTAAAAAATATTGGACCCTTAATAGAAAAGACCCAATCGAAAATTGACAACTGAAATAATTAGAAACATTTCAGAAGAGGAAGTGCAAATGGCCAATATCATGAAAAATGTTTAACATCACTGGCCATTAGAGAAATGCACATTAAAACAATACTGAGATTATATTCCAAAAAGAATGGTTGTCATCATGAAATCAAATAACAACAAATAATTATTAAGGCAAATCTGCAGGGAAAAAGAAACTCTTCACACTGTCGGTGACTAGTACAGCCAATATGGAAATCAGTTTGGAGAGTCCTCAAAAAACTACGACTAGAAATTCCATTGATCCAACTACCTCTTCTAGGTATAACCCTGAAAGAATTAGTCATCATATTACAATGATACATGCAAACCCATGTTTATAGCAGCACAATGTATAGTAGCTAAACCTTGGATATCGCCTACATGCCCAATAACAGAAAAATTAATAAAGAAAATGTTAGAGCCAGGTGTGGTGGCGCAATCCTGTAATCCCAGCACTCAGGAGGCTGAAGCAGGAGGATCGCTGTTAGTTTGAGACCAGCCTGGGCTACATAGTGAGTTCCAGGTCAGTCTCAACTACATAGTGAGACCCTGTCTCAAAAAAACAAAAAAAAACCAAACCAAACAAAACAAAACAAAAAAGAAAAAGAAAATGTGATATTTATGCAAGATGAAGTACTACTTTGACATAAAGAAGAATGAACTTGGGCATTCAGAGGTACATAGATGAAATTTAACACCATAATATTAAGTGAAATAAATCAGACACACAAACTTAAACATCATGTGGTTTCTCTAATACTGGAAATTCAAAATATAAATAAAGAGCAAACTAAAAGATGATAGAAAGTAGGGAGATCTTTTTCAATAGGTGCATGGATTTTGAGACAGAGACAAAAGCCTGTAGTTAGCCATGTCCAAGGAGAGGAAGCCGCAGGAAAGGAACCAAGAGAGGGAGAAAAGGGAGGGGAAGGGGATTTAAAAAAAACAAAAAAACAATTGATCTGAGCATGGTAGCATAAGCCCGTAATCTCAGAACTTGGGAGGAGGATTCCCTCGAGTCTGAGGCCAGGCTGTGCTATGTAGTGAGTTCAGGGCCAGCCTAAATTACAGAGCTGGACTCCATCTCAAAACCTCCAAACAAACAAACAAACAATTGGAATTGAAAGAAAAAAAAATGGATTAGTGCTTTTTTTTTTCTCAGTGAGTTTATTGGTACATTTTAGTATGGAGTATAATTACATTCATTATTGGGATCTTGTACCTGTCATGTAGTCAGGTCTTGGTTCTCATTTTTTTCTCCTTGTCCCTGTTCTCCCTTTACCCCCTCCTCCCCTCCCATTTACAAACACTTTATTTCCATTTTTTCATTTTCTCCTGTTTTTTCTTTTCCCTCATTACCTTTTTACCTACCCTTCCCACTTTCCCTATACCTTTAGCCCTTATCTTCCTATTTCACATTGTTAATTATCTCATTAGGATCTTATGTACTATTATGGTTTATTCACACAAGAGAAACTATTTGTTATTTTTCCAAAAGAATTAAAAGAATCATATCACAGAGATATATGAGCATCTATGTTTATAGCAGCACAGTTTGTAATAGCTAAAACTTGGAAACAGCCCCTTTGCCCATCAGTTGGAAACTGGATAAAGAAGATGTGGTTTTTCTATAAAGTGGAATATTACTCAGCCATAAAGAATGAGAAATTAGATTCATTCATAGGAAAATGGATACATATTGAGGAATTAGCTCTTTTGCAAACTGGAAGGGGATCAAGATATGAAAGGAGCAGGCAGGGATGGGAGGGACAGGGGACAAAAAAAGAATTAAGAGGTTTTGTGTACATTTGCCAATTCCCCACAATAAAAGCAATCACTGTATACTGCAAGCATGCACATACTAATAAAAAATAAACAAATAAACAAAAGAAGCTGAGTGTTCCTGATGTTAACACGAGGCGGTCATTATTTTTGTGAACTCAACAGGATGAGGGGGTAGGTCACACCAAATCCTGATTGGTTGGGAGAAGTTCTAGAAGCACCAAAGCAATACATTTCTCAACCTCTTCCACGGTGACCTCAAGGAACTGCAGGAAAGGATATGCTGCTGTGCTCCATGTAAATCTCTTAAAGTTGTTGCTTAAGACCTCATTTTTTCATTAGTTTGAAAGAGCTGAGGCCACCAGTGAGAATCTAGAGTTCAGAGGCTCAGCTCTGTGCTACAAGTTCAAAGCATATATATGTGGACTAGGTCCCTGCAGAAAGTCAAAGGGGTTGGGAGTGTAGCTCAGGGGCAGAGTTCTTGCCTAGCATGCATAAAACCTTGGGCTCCAGCACACATGGCATGAACATGCACTCATGTTAAAGAATCTCACTACAGCATATATTTATCAATTTGAAAAAAGACCCAGTGCTTATCAGGAGGATGAATATCGTTTCTTGAGACCATAGTAGTAGTTCACTGGATGAAGTTACGAATGATTTCATTTCAGTGAGATATTCATATAAACATGGGCACTCTTAAAACATATTTAAGCTGGGTGCAGTTGTACATATCTGTAATCCCAGCTACTTGGAGGGTGAGGCATGAGTATTACCATTTTAAGGCCAGACTGAGTAACTCAGAAACTGTCTCAAACTAAAAAAAAAAAAAAAAAAGGTACTAGAGTTGTACCCCAGTGGTACAGGTCTTCTGGGTTCAATCAATCCCTAGCATTATAAAACATAAAAAGTACCAATATTTATTCTAGTCAAAGGAAATTTTTTGGTACTACAGACATGTAAATAATAAATTTTATAACAAAAAGATAAGAATGTCCTTAATATTTCAATAATTTTCTATTTTCTCTGCACAGCAGAAATTTGAAAAATTTTCAGAAATTTCTAGATAGAAAAATGCAAACAAGAACCAGGGGGGTGTAGCTCAGTGGTGCTGCTCCTGCCTCGTAAGCACAAGGTACTGAGTTTACTCCCAGGTACAAAACACACACACACACACACACACGCAAACAAAAACAAAAACAAAAAAAAGAAAGAAAAATGCAAACAAGATGTTATATCTTACAATATTTGTCATAGTTTATTACTCTTAAAATATAAGAATGGTATAAAATAAAGACAAAAATATAGAAACAATCTCATATTCAATATATAGTTTCCTTCAATCTAGTAAACACTTAAAAGAAATGTCCCTTGGTCATTTGCCTGAAAGACTTAATTCATACTCTAAAAATAAATGAAGTCCGGTTTGCTACCAAGTGGTGGTGAGCGAATGCTACCACAATCAGTTGTGCATTGTCCTCAAAATCAGATGCCCATACCCACTCAGCCCACCTCAGGGTCTACCCGTAGCTGTGAGGGGCATCTCTTGGCCATACAGACAGCTTCCTGTCACAAGGTCCACATTTCTGTTTTTCCGCCTGGGATCTTTTGCTAGTACCACAGAACTTGCACAGCAACGTGGGAATGCTAAGTATTTGATATCCCTGCTGCGGGACTCACAGTCCATGGGTCTGTGAGCGGCTGCTCCACCCGACCCTCCTGACAACGCTGAAGCACGTGTAACATGTGCTTCGGAGGCTGTGCCTGAAACTGAGGCAGTTGCCTGGAACCGTAACATGCTCATTAATATGTGGTCTCTGTCAAAGCCTTGCTTTGGGGTCAACTTGTGAAAGAAGACAAACTGAGATATCCTCCTTCACCTACCGAAAATTCCAGTAAATTTGATTATGAATTAGCAGCTCCTGGGAAGCTGGTCTGCAGTTCAGGCAAGGTGACAGAGCAGTACAGGGAGGACAATGTTATGGGAAAATCATGGAAATGAGAACCAGAAAACCTCATTTATGACTCCTGCTCAAATTCTCTCAAACCTGATGTAGATCTCAGTGCTCATTTCCTCCAATCTCACAAGCTATATATTTTCAAATGCCCTTGCTTTATCTTCCTAATTGTCACGCCTTTATTTGTTAGAGAGATCGAAGCTCAGTCTCCAGGTACCTGCACCCCAAGCTATGATAGAAATATGGTGAGTACTAAAAAAATAAAAATGTTATGGCTGCAAAATACACATTGCCCTCTAAATACGCTCCCTCGCTTCGAACACACTCATCCCAGCATTCTTGCCACTTTCTGAAGCTCTTCTGGAAGCCCTCTTTTCTGGGTGTCTTAAGTTGGGCTGTTGTGGCTGCCCGAATGGATTCAAGACATGTACTTTTCATGGTCACTTTAACTTTGTGGAAGAGCCAGAAGGTGGATAGTGTGAGATCCAGTGAATAAAGAGATGAGCACACACCGTAATGTTTTTACAAGCCTGCCTTTTCATTGAAGGGCACCCAGCAGCGGTATTAACTGTATTTTTTTTAAAACCACATCTTATAAACACACTCGTAAAAGAACACTTCCAGATCCGCTTCAGAAAGTGGCAAGAATGCTGGGATGAGTGCGCTCAAGGTGGAGAGAAAGATTTTGGTGGAGAGCAGTGATACTTTATCTTTTACTGTAAAGAAATTTTTAAAGTGTGTGCACACACCATATATTTTGATTACCCCATGTATATATTGACTCCAAAATTGACATCTTCAGTCTGACTCTTTCCCCTGACTCCAGAAACGCCCCCATCTAAAGGCTACTTAGCCCCTCTGCTTCGATGTCTAGAGGCACCAACTTAACATATCCAGAACTAAATCCTTGTTCCCCCATCATTCTTGGAGAGTTTTTTTCTGAAACCTTAGCCATCCCTAATTCCTTACAGTCTCACACTCAGTCTTCAGTCTATCACCAAGTTCTGTCTCTTTGCTTCAAAATACATCCTAAATCTAGCCTTTCCTTCTGTATGGCTGATCTGAGCCTGGGCAACATCATCTCCTAACTGAATTATTTCAGTAACTTTCTGATTGAACTCTCTGCTACTCTTGACCCATTGAAGTTTATTCTGAGTGACCTTATAAGAACACTAAATCAGACCAAGAAATTGATATGCTATGGTACCCCAAATCAGTATAAAATCAAACAAATATCAAATTCTCCTGGCGATAGAGTAAATGATCTTATCTCTCCTATTTTTCTAATTACATCTTCTATCATTCTCTTTCCCTGCTCAGACTTCTTTAGCCTCACTTCCTTTCTCTTAGTTGCTACATTGGACTTCTTGTTTCCTCTCCCTAGAAGTGATTGCAATAATATATCCTCACTCTCTTCATCAAATATCCACCTACTCAGATGGTTTCCCACACCACTCTTTGGAAACCACCTCACAAAGATGCATACATGTCAAGTGCACACATACACATACTGTCCATCTCCGTTAGCACTGACATTTAAAAGTTTTGGATAGTGTCTTTCTTTCTCAGCTAGAATATGAGTTCTTTGAGAACAGGAACTTTGGTTTATTCTTTCCCACATACCTGGCATCTCCCACAAATTCCAGTAGAAATCAGGTACCCAGTACATGTGTTGTGAATGATGTAATAAACTAGCTATAAATTAAAAGAGATTGCCTTCAAGATTTTTAGAGTACTACCTGACTTTGATTGGTGGTAAAGTATAAAAGGTGTGCTATAACTTATTTAATCAGGTGTAAGATTGTTTTTGCTATTCTTAGTCTTCTAAAGTTGCCTGAAAACTCATGTTTCTTTATTTATTGCAGATATCTATTAGAATGTTTGCTTTTAGTTCTGTGTGTGAGTATATGTAAATATATACATCAAGATGATATTTGTCTTTCATTTTTTTCTTCCTATCTCGATTATATTTTCTATGAGCATTCCAGTTTTCTCCAGGTATATTGTACTTCCAATAGGATTGAGATTTAGCAGAAAAGAACCCAAATTCTCCTTCTGGTCAGGTCCACACCTTTTTCCTAAACATTTCTATTATCTGTGTGCTACTTTAAGAAAATCAGGTGAGAAAGAGGATGGAGCATTGATTCCCATTTTGTGCCTACACAATTAGCCCAAGATATGGAGTCTTACCCTTTCTACCTCTCACCTCAACCCAGTGTATGCTCATTGGTGTATATTTTTTGTACCTATCTTAGCAATACTAACCATTTGGTTATTGCTTCATTTTTAACCTGAAAAATTATTTAGGATATTTAAAAATATTTATTTCAAGTTTAGACATAAATGTGTTCTCTTCTTTAAATCCTTCCCTTACAATGAAGATCTCAGATTTTTATATTTACCAAAACAATGGAGACTGACATTTCTTTGAAATCTACTAGAACGAAGACTGATTCTAGCCTTTCACGAATCCCTTTTCAATCTCAAGTACAATTGGTGCTTGATTGCTCAATTTTATCTTTGAGTACCTTCCTTTTCCCTAGGATGATTTTCATCTAGTCATTTCTTTTGTAAATCCTCTCCCTCATCCCAATTTTCTTTCTTTTTTTTTTGATAGTTCAAAAATGTTTTATAATTATCTGCTAAGCAGGAATGAGACTTTATTGGTTCTTTTCATTCTCTAAATATTCCATTATTGGTTGAATATTAAGAATGCAGAAAATAACACAAGATAGGTATACAATAGGTATACAAATAGGTATACAATAAAAAAGGAAGCAACTTTGAATAATGATAATGTGTATGTTGAATATTCTGTGAAAACAGTGTTTACCTCTGTTTGGGGGACCTCGATGTATCTCCATTCTTGGAGTAAATTTGGTTTAAAGAGCTACCTTCAGAGCCTTTAAATTCTCTATGTTTGTGTAGAAATTGTCAACATGGAAACAGAATAAGTGGAGGAAAGGAAGATATCAGTGTCAAAAAGGAAGATCAGATGCACTCATTGATTTGAAAATCAAGTACTTGCTCCATGCCAGGCAATGTGCTTGAGAATGAGGAATACAGTGGTATACACGTCTGAGCAATCTCACTGGCCCTCTCAAGGTTAGTATAGTAGGGTAGAACAGAGTGGAAGAGGTTGGGAGAGTAGAAAGACAAATGACTCTGTGAAAACTGTTCAGTTACAACAGAAATATGTGTGAAGAACAGATAGTTTATAAAGGTCATGCCTCATCAAAAAGCACCAGACTAAGGTAACACTAGCCAGAGCTCTGCCAGAATTTCCTGCAGGCATCTGGAAGGAAGAATATTAAAAAAATTTTTTTGGGGTTATTTCCATAAAGGTAGGCTATCACAGGCCCTAAATAAAATGTTCATAAGAGCTTATAGTCACAGAGGAAAAGGCAGTTTTCTTTGAGGAGAGAAAAACAGACACGTGAAATGTGACAAAAAATTTCAAAAGGAGTCAATGAGGACGGAAGTGCTAGCAGATGGGAAGCGATGAGAAGGAACCCAGGGAATGGCTTGTGTAAAGAACATACGCTCCGTGCCCTGAAGAAGCTGAAGGCAGGACGCTGGGCCAGAGTGAGTGAGAGAGAAAGCTGAGAGATATCTAGGGATCAACCATGTGAGCCAGAACACGTACAGGGGCTGATCACAAAATGTGGTGTGTGTTGAAATTTAAAAAATATATATATTATTTCAGTTAAAGGTACATTGTCATTACTTCCCCTCAAAACCCTCTCTCGCTTTGAGCACACTTATGTCATTGTTCTTGGCACTTTCTGAAGCACTACTAGCAGTCTTCCTTCGTGAGTATCTTTATAAGGTGTGATAAAAAGTGCGGTGAATGCTGCTGCTGGAGAGCATAGAAGGAAAGGTAGGCTCAGCTCCTAAAACATTACAGTCTATCCTCATCCATCTTTTCACTGGATCTGGTACCATGTGACTTCTGACTCTTTTCCAAAGTCAAAATGACCATGAAAGATAAATGCTTTGAATTGATTCAGGACATCAAGGGATGCACAACTAAAGAAGATTTTCGGAACTATCTCAGAAAGTGACAAGAACAATGGGTAAGCGAGTCTGAAGTGAGGAGGAGCGTTTTGAGGGGGATTAATGTAACTAACATGTTTTAAAAATTTAAATATTTATCTTATATTTTGGATTGAGTATCCAAGAGGGGTAAGTGCCTAGTGCTGCCATGTGGAGAGGGAAGGGCAATACAGAAGGCTCCACTGGTGTTAGGCAAGATGTGTTGACAGCACTATCTATGAACAGGGCAATAGCTATAGAAACATTTAACAAAAGCCTCTTAAAAGGGCCATGAACATACTGTTGACTAGCAACATTGTAGAAGGAAATACCATTTAGTGTGAAGAACAGAATTCATTTAGGCTCTAAGGCTTGGTTTTCTGCCTTGGTAAACACAGAAATACAATTATAATTTATTTTGTTCTCAGTAATGAAAACCCTCAGTTAAATTGAATTATATTAATTTTTTAATGTGAAGAATCTAAGGTAATGAATTGACTCTCTCCTGATCTTAGATATGCCCTGAGTTTACTTCCTTAAAATCACTAACATCAGATTTATCCCTTATTCTGTATCCTGTTTGCATAAATATGAACTGTTGTATGACTCAATGTAATATAGTTAGAAAATTAATAATCTAATTACTTTAGCAATCCAATATTGTTGGACAGCTGTTCTCAAACTCTGATTACCTTCTTAGGATAAATTCCCAGAGAAAGATAATTTCCAGGTTATACATACTTTTAAGGCTTCTGACACACTTTGTTAATTTCTCTAGAAAGATTTGGTATGTTATACTCTTATTAGCAGTATAGAAATCATTGTTGGACCACAGTTGCACTAACATTAGATGTTCTTATTAAGAACATCCTATTAAGCTTTGTCAGTCATGTAGATAATGGAATCTTCTTAGTTTTATTATTCTATTACAATATGATTTTTTTTTCAAAATTAGAAATTATTTGCACTTCTTCACCAAATTTTCTACTAAGGTATATGGTTTTCAAGGATTCTTCACATACTAATGTTCCTTTAACCTTTATAATGAAACTTATGACTCACTGCCATATCAGCATGTACTGCTGTTTTGGTCACTTTTGATGTAAGGAGGAAATTGTTTTTTGTTCTAAAACTTTAGAAAATAATTATCAAATTATATTAAGATCAGGTTATACTTTTGCAACTTTAAGCATGAGTGAAATTTGGGTGCTTTGGTTATTCATTTCCTGTATTCCTCATCTATCGTACTGTTATGTATTTGAGGATGTCTATATATTTCAATTTGAATTTTATAGGTAATTGGTACTCCTATGTGGAATAGTGACCTAGAAGCCAGTGGTGTGCAAGCACTTTTCCCCCCACTGTGGCTGATCACATGCTACCAAGGTAAACTGCATAATGCAGGCTTGAAGACTGGTATTAAAGCAATGAAAGATTCTAAGATGTCACTCAAGTCATCAGACTAGTCAAGTTAGGTCACATATTGCATTATTGCCAAACGTATTTCAATTTTTTCCCCCAAATTTTGAGTGTGTGGAAAATGATAAGCCAGAAAACTACATTTATCAAACTATTCAGCCAAATGAAATTTACTTGTAATTTTTCCACTTAGTCAACATATCATGGGGAATTCTAGGAGTCTTTGGATAAATGAAATGGTGAAACACATTGATTCAAAGTTGTTTTCTAACATATCAAGTAAGATATATGTGGAGGGCGAGGGTGAAGTCATAAGAATTTAGATTAATTAATCTAGAAAAGTTCATGATAAGAACTGCTTTAATAATTATCTTTAAATGCTGAGTGGTGATGGTTATATAAAACCAAACTAATACACACACACACACACACACACACACACACACACTTCCCTATTTCCATACAAGTTCTTTAAATGCTGAGTGGTGATGGTTATATAAAACCAAACTAATACACACACACACACACACACTTCCCTATTTCCATACAATTTTGAAAAAAATGATACAAGCACACTAAAAAAGGAGAGATTTAGCTTGATTTCAATAACAACATTCCTGGTTGCAAAGACTATGAAGAATGAGTCAAAACCAAAAGTATTTTCCTTTTCCTATATGTCTGTTGAAATAATAGAATATTGCCTGTCTGAGAATACCCTGGTGTGTTATTGTGCCAGGTCTAATGAATTTCATACATAGAACACACTATTTTGTTGTTCACTATGGAAAAGGATCATGTACAAAGCAAAAGCATCTATCATATTGAATACCATGGAACTTGTGAAGCCCAAAAGTTTATAATGATGCTGCACACATGAATGATTGCTCTTGGAAAGGGGAAACAAATGATTCAGGGAGGAAAGCCTCAAGATGGGGGGGTAGTGACTGGAAAATTCATTTGATTGCTTTAAAATATCAGCTTAACTCTGGCTCAGGATTCACATTTCCCACTCGTGCCTTGTCTTCAAAAATAAAAAAGAGGAAACCACCAATGGACACATGTGGTGATATAAATCATTCAGACTATTGTTAGAAAAATGAGTAAGGGTTCTAAACATTTCAAAGGGTCCTGGCCAGCTCTTTTCACTCACCTTGAGAAGAAGCATACAAGTAAGGACACAAGGGAAGTTCTTTTTTCTTTTCCTACACCAGTCATCAGCAGTGTTCTCTTTGGGCTCCTGGCATCTGGGCCCAGTTGCTGGGTTACAGGAAAATATCATCAAAACAAACACTAAAAGGTACTCTTTTGGATCTTAACATGTTGGAAAGGTCTTCTGCTTTCCAGCCTCTAGGCTAGCTAATGACTTTCTTATTACTTGTTGTCCTTTCCTTTTCTTCCTGCAGGACAACTCCTGATTATAAACTTGTGCAGCAGAAGCAGCCTTTAAATGAGACCATTAGACCTTTAGATGTTTCCTCCAACTTTCTGCTGAACAACTAAAGCATTTAAGCAGTTTCCTGTCACTATCTTTTAGGAGAACTTACTGCACTACCCTATCCTCTGAAAACCAGTGGGATGTAGCATGCCTCCTTCACAGTAGCATTAACCCTTTGCTCCCCATTTTTTCCATTTAGCAAGGATAGATTTGCCAAGGAAACAAATGGCATTTTCCATTTGGGACCGTGGTGCCAGATTCAGTGATGGACTTCCTGCTTCTCAGCACTTGTGATGTGTTATACTATATTTGAACTTGGACAGGAAAGCTACCAGGCATGTTTAGAAGTTTGGGAAATAAGATCTATGGCAAAAGTCAATCCAGTAGCCAGTTTGTTCAGAGTATTTTGTTAAGGTCCATGGAGTGCCAAACACTTTAATAGAATAGGGGCATTCCAGTCTACTCTGCAGAAGTCAAAGGCACCGGGGTGATTTGTCCAGTAAAAGAGAGGAAGGAGAGAGGAAGCTGTCATAAATCCTCCAATATTTGGAGAGGTTTTATTCAGAGAGTGGCAAACAATTGTACTTTAAGCCTGCCAGGACAAGAGCAGGAAGAAATGCACTTGAAACACAGATATTCTTTTTATTTCTAAGGAAGAAATTCCTAACAGTGCAAATGGCTAAATACCTTGATATGTTCCCTTAAACAATGACTACATCTTTTGAAAAATATCAACCTAAAAGACTTACCTAAAAAATAGAAAAAGACTCACCTATCATCTGCTTGGGTTTTTTGTATATGTGATTGGGAGTGTGTTTTTATCTGAAGATGAGAGTGAAACTGACTTTTGATATAGGGAATTTGGAATCATGACTGAACTGTGAAAAGCAAATATTCACTATATTTCTGGAAAGGTCAGCGGTAAGTGTTTTCATTCTGATGTTTTGTGAAATTTGAGCCAAAGAAGACAAAGTGTCTTCCAGTATCATCCAAAATATGATTGTTAAAACCAAACACATTTTTCAAGTATATATTATCTTTTATTAAAAGTTTAGTTTCTGGAATGAATTCACCAGAATGAATTTTTAATGGCCTAAAAAAAGTTACATCTTTCCAAGCTGGTTTTACTGGATTTTTTTGTTTGTTTTGTCTTTTCTTTGTTCTCTTTTATCATCATAACTGCTATTCACTGAACTTATGTTATGTCAGGCATCACACTCAGAACTTTATACACATGTTTATTTCTTTTAGTCCTTACATCTGTGTTGTAAGGTAGTTTTGTTATTTTTATTTATCAGATAAAGAAATTGAGACTCAGATAAATTCCACTAAAACATGTCTAACTGTAGTTATCAAAGTAGTAAGTGAAACCAGAATTAAAATCCTGGTCTCTGAATTCAAAGTTCTTTCTCCTTTGCACTGGTCTGCTGGGGAGAATCTTACTCAATTATGTTATGCTAAAAGAAGTAAATTATTGTTAATAAAAATACAATTCATAGTATTAAACTTACTGAAATTGATAAAACACGCATAATTTATGTCAGTTAACATCCTTTAAAAAGAGTTAAAACTCTTTCCTGCCTATCAAAAAAGTGTTCAAAGAAGAAAACATTTTAATTTTTTTACTGTCTTCCTTCTAAAATGATTTTTTGAGGGTTTGTAGAGCTGCAAGATTGATTTCATTGGGACTGTATTTCATAACACAACTGATATCAAATTCTGGAAACCTTTTCTAATAGCCTGAATTTTATGTTCATAAATTTAAATCTATTTCATAATTTGAGGAAGGAATGCCTTCGACTCCCAGCCTCTGGAATATTCTAAATTCTTATTAGAGATGACTCTGCATCTTAAGTCTTCTCAGCTGCTGCACCCATCTCTTCTCATGCTCAAATTTACAGGCAGAGAAGCACTCGTAAAACTGCTAAATTCTAGCTGGATGTGGTGATGCACGCCTAGAATCCCAGCGCTCTGGGAAGCTGAGGTAGGAGCATTGCAAATTTGAACCCAACCTGGGCAATTTAGCAACTTGGTAAGACTTTGTCTCAAAAAGAAAAAAATTAAAAGGGATGGGAGGTAGAGGAGTGCCAGGAAAAAAAAAAAGGCAAGAAACAAAGTGAGGGTGAGATAAAGGAAGCAGACAGAAAGACAGAAGAAAGAAGAAGTGCTAGATCCTATGTGATTCTAGACAGATCTCTTACACATATGAGCAGAGGACTTTCCATTTGAAAAGCAGGGATAGAGACCATGACCCTGGTATCTCCCAGCTGCAGGTTTTCTCATGCTATAAGTGAAAATGTAAGAAAAAAAATTGGTTAAATGCAAAGCAGGTGTTGTGGTTTAGAGTGGCAATACGAAAGAGACCTTGGTTCAGTCTGAATCTAGAAATGTATAATATCGGTATTGATTTATTTGTTTCAACTGACCTTTATGCCTTGCTTTCCTCCATAAATTTTTTTTCCAAGGGGGAAATATAATAAATGTATCTCTTTGTTTTGAATTTTCTCTGATATGGATCACTACCAAAACAGATCTCATCATTTTCTCCATCCCAATTGATTGAATAAAACCTATGATCGAAAAATCTAATTCAAAACATTTATGGAAATTTCTGTCAAATAAAAACGTTACCGTGTGCCCTCATCTACTTTATTCACTGGCTCTGGCACCGTGTGACTTCTGGCTCTTTTCCAAAGCAAAAGTAAGTAAAAACTTTGAATCAATTAATTTCACAGAGGCAGCCATAACAGCACAACTAAAGACACTCATGAAAGAGAATACCCAGAGCTGCTCCAGAAAGTGACAAGAACAATGGGTGTGCTCAGAATGAGGGGAAATATTTTTTTCCATTAAATTCATTGGTATATTTAAGGCAAACAATACAGTTGCATCCATCATTGGGATCTTGGACCTTAACATGATATATATTGGATCTTATTTTTTCTGTACTCCCCTGCCCTCCCTTCACCCTCTTCACCCTTCTCTATCTATAAATATTTTGCTTCCATTTTTTCATATTTTTACTTTTCCCCTAGTGGGGAAATATTTTGAAGGGGATTGATGGCAATGTGTCGCTTACTATAATTACTTTGCAAAAAGTTTAAGCATTCACTGTATTTTTCAATCATACCTCATATACTATTTAGCTCCTAGTGCCCCTTCAGTCCCTTCCCCTACCCTTCCCATTCCCAATTGGGCTGAAATTTACCTGTTTTATTGTGAACATGTTTATTAGCTCTGTTCCCCGCTTGCTATCCTTAGGTAATACCTGGATCATAATCTTTCACTAGTACTGTATTAATGAATCATTTTTTGACGGCATAGATAGAAACATAATTTCCATCCACAGCCACTGCGCATAAATATGTGTCCAAGGGAAAGCTTTACCAAAACAGTCTACCAAGTTACCATATTTTCCTGATAGATGGGACTTATTCCAAATTTTTGTTTTAGGAATTAGGTTGGATAATATGCCAGCTAAAACTTTTGTTTGTATCTGAACTAGCTGTGTATCTGCTTCAGGCTGCTTTTTCTTGGGCTGACTTTGATTTTCTATTGGTTGTCTGGGAGCTCGTCTACCTTTTCTCACTGCTCTATGGAAAATGATTTACAAGACCTTTTTTCGTATTTTTACTTGGAGAAGCACTCTGCGAAAGAAAGGGATCAAGCTCTCCTTAAATACTTCTTCAAAGGGGGTCAAAGTTGTTTCTCCCTTCACTTCTTCTCCAGGAAGCTCTAGCTTCTGGAACTGTGGTCCAGCTCTGGTCTTAATCTGTTCATGGACTTTATTCTACTGGTAAGAGTAGAAATAGAGAGAAGAAAGGAAAACTTGGATTTCCCCAGAGTAGTATAATAGTGTAAGTCATGAAATCACTTTTGTGATTTGTGACAAGGCTTTTTAAAAAGTAATATTATAGACTGGCAAGAATGGGACATCATAGAACAGAAAGAGTTGGAATATATTTGCTAAGCATGGGAATGACCTCTTATGAAACATTTATTTTAGGTATTTATGGGGATGTGTGTGTTATGTGCATTGGTGTGTGTATGGGGTCATAATATGAAACCTACTTATTACTCTGAGTAATAGTTTAAAAACTTTGGGAGGTATCAGTAGGGTATGAACAACTTTCCCTGCCTATAGTTTTCTTCCTTTGATCCATCCTCTATTCTGTAAATTGTCACATGGATAGTCTTCTTTCAAAGCCAGTGGGATCGTCCAATCATCCTGGTCAAGGGGCTCTCTTTGGCTGAATACGGTGGTGTATTCTTGGTGGCTGAGGCAGGATTGCAAGTTTGAGCCAAGCCTGAGTAGCCTAACAATTTAGCTCATGGAGCATAACACCAATTTTGTCATAAAGACACGTTAATCCACATTTATTCTTTAGACTATTTCTATTGATTAATTATTAATTTTAATTTTATGAGTTTTATTATATTAAACAGTGAGTACTTAACACAGTCAAAAATCACAAAAATAAATTACTGGATTTTTAATATTTATTGAGTATTTATTAAAAAAGCCTCAAAGTTTTGAACATGGAGTAATTTTAGTGTACAAAGTCTTACAAAAAAACCACAAAATCTAATATGAACTACAGTGAAAATAGTAATAGCACTTTACAAAAAAATTAATCTTTACTTCAATTATCACACCTAAGGCAGTCTGCACATATGACAATGGCACATTCACCATAAATAACGTTGCTTACACTAATAGCACACGTGTTTTGTTTTCCTGGCCTTTTTTAAGGAAATATTTAACATCTCACTGATCTTCCTGTTTTGTCAGGAGTTTCTTATTATATTATACAATGTGTAGATAACAGGAACATAGAATATCCATAAAATAAAGTATTAAATTTGTAATATGTATTGTGCATTTAGATAAAATATCAGTATTTTCACATTAGCTGTGTACTTGCTTACAAAACCTAAAAGGTAACATCAAAATAAATTCCTGTATGAACTACAATGAAAATACCAATAGAATTCTACAACAATAATAAGTACTGATTCAATTGTCTTACCCAAGGCTGTCTTCACATGATGACTGTCAATGAAAATACCAATAGAATTCTACAACAATAATAAGTACTGATTCAATTGTCTTACCCAAGGCTGTCTTCACACATGATGACTGCATGTTCCATGCACACATCTTATTTCTGCTGACAGCACATGTGCTTTCCATTCTGTCCCTATGTGGCAATCTTGTCACCTCTTCCTATTTTTTCAGGTGCTTACTACTATGTTGTAAAATATGCACTTAGCAGGGAAATAAGATATCAATAAAATAAAATACCAAATATGTAATGAGTGTTTAGAATAGACAACATTTTCACATCAGCTGTTTACTGTCTTGCAAAACTTAAGAAACAACATCAGAAATAAAAACCTAGGTGAGCTACAATGTAAACACAAAAGTCTATCACAGAAATAATCTTTGTTTCAACTGTCATACTCAAGGCATTCTTCACACATGACAACTGCATGTTTCATACACAAGTATTGCTTATATTGATAGCACATAAATTTTGTTTTCCTGTTCTTTTTTGTAAGACACAGTTGATATCTTTTTGGTTTTCCTGCTGTCATGGTAGGTCTTTGTGATGCTATGCCTGCCTGTTCACCTGTCAGCTCACCAGTATGCTCCACAATTATTTTTGTATAATTCCCTGGGCAAAAACATTTTGCTTTTGCTCTGCTGTAAATGATCTCTTATAATTTCCAGTCCCAGTCTTAGAAAATTTCTCGTGATATTCTGCACTTATTAATATCTTTGTAAACCATCAAACTATTTATGCCACATATGTTTAGAATTGAGTAAAACACAACCATTGGCCAATGCTTTGTGTCTGAGTGACATCATAGTTGCTGTTGCATAACTCATCAACAACTTCTATTCCACTTTTGCTTCTGTAGTAGCAAGTTTCTATCTCAGGCTTCCATTTGGTTGATGTTTCCCTACCAATATTTCCATAATGGTGCAATGTTGACATCAGCAGTACTATTTTTTTTTCTTTGCCATAGATGAGGCCGATATAAATCTTTCTGAATTTTAAAGACTGTACTATACAATTATCTATTTTGAAACCACAATACTTCAGTTAGAATTTCTGCTTTGTTCCTGTGTACAGTTCCTGCACTGGTCAACTTGCGCTCTGTTAGCAAATGTAACATCAATTGGAAAGTAGTAAAACAATTGTCAGATGTCACATTCCAATTAGTGTAGGAGATGGAAGCAACAAGTCTGCTGACAGCATCGTTTGGTTTATTACTATAAAAATAAGGACCTGATGGCTGAGTTCCAGGATAAATGTCTAAATTGAAAGCATAGTAAGTTTTTGCATATACAAGGGCATAAATGTTTATGCCATATTTTGACCCATCACTTTTCCATCACTTTTCTAACTTCAATTACCATGAGAAATCCCACTAAGAACAACAGATCTATGAATGCGTTTAGTTCAGCTAGTGAGGTATCGTAATAAATACATTTTAAAATATGGCTATTGGTGCATACAGAACGTTTTATTTGCATTTCAACCTTTGTGTATTTCACAGAATCTTGTAGCATTTTGTCTGTTTCAATTTCCAATATTGAAGGGCAGTGCTGGTATTCTGTCCAATCCATTTCACCCCTGCCAAGACACTCATTGTATTTTGAACCTAATTCTGTCATTGGATCATTTCATTTGGTTGTGTGGCCATTTTGTAACATTTTGACTGGTCAGATATTGCTGTTTTCTTCATCGCCTGAATAAAGGAGATCTGCATTCCCTGTGTCTGTGTCAGTTGATTCTTGTTCTATTTCACTATCATAGGAACTTTGGCTCTCAAGGCCAGTGTCAAAGTACTCATCATCATATACCCACACCACTTTTGTGTTAAGAAAATGTGTATTTTACCATAATGGATCATTTTCATCATCAATGCATGATGGTTATCTTTTGACCTCCTCCAAAACTTGCATATCTGGTCTTTCATGGGCCATTCATTACACTGAATTGGGCTAATTCTACTAGAAAAATCAAAAGAAAACTTTTTAAAACAAATCCTGGAGTGGTGTCGGTCTATTGCATGGGCTGTGATGATTGGGTAAAATATGCAAAACCAGTTAGACAGAGAGAATAATGTGGGTAAAAATTCCATTTTGCCACTTTAGCACACGTGCACACACCTTGCCATTCATCAAACCAAATGTGTAAACACATGGATTGCTTCCTGTAACCCTCAGGGAAAGGTACTGAGATGCACAGCTGGGTACTATTATGGTAAAGTACAAATTAACAATAGAAAAGTAAGGGATGGGTCCACTGGACCCAGTGTCATGCTCAGCTTAATGAGACCCTAACTCAAAATTTAAAAAAAAAATTAAAAATGATGAGATGGAGCTCAGTGCAAAGGCTCTGCATTCAATCCTCAATACTGCAAGGAAAAAAAGAAAAAGGAGCTCTATTTCTCACAGCACCAATGCATAGGAATGTCATTTAAGATATTTAGTAATTCAATTCCAGATGTTTTTTCCAGTTTCATTTACTCTACACTCCTTACTGGTCTACTCTAGCTCTTCCAAAAATGCCTTTCATATTATCATTCCATCTTTACTCGTATTGTTCTTTGGCCTAAAATGACATTTTTCAATTCCTTGCTTGTTTAAATCTGACTCATTTAAAACTATTTAGAATAACTTTTAATTTTTCCCTTTTAAAAATTTGGGCTGTCACAGAGGTGTTACTAAGTATAAAATAAAATCATATAATTTCCATAATCCAAAAATAGTATTATATATTTAGATATAGCACTTTTTAGTCTTTACTTCAAACTACATATACATATTATACACAAAAATGCATATAGATTTAGAACTCTTCTTATATATATATAAGATAAATTATCTTTTATTATCTAGATATCATTTGTCTTAGCCACTGTCCCATCTCTTGGAAAGAATGCCCAAAACCTACAATATAAAGGAAAAATTTATTCTGGCTCATGATTTCAGTCCATGGTCTGCTAGCTCCAAGTAGAAACAGGATGGCAGAGGGGCATGGTAGAGGAAAATGTGCTCAGCCCATGGCACCCAGAAAGTGGAGAGAGAATAATACACCCGTGCAGGTCAAGCCCCCAGAGACCCACCTTGAACCAGGCCCTACCTTCTAATCCCACACTGAGCTGCTGATCTCATAAACGGATGAGCCCACTGAAGTGGATAGCACCCTGAGGGTCCAATCAACTTCAAAACACATGAAGCTTTGGGAGACACTTAGATGTGAATCATGACATAGTTGAAATTTTCACTAGTGGTACTGAGGATTGAACCCAGAGCTTCACACTTAGCTATATGCTCACCCCTTTTTTAAAGATAAGGTCTTGGGCTGGGGATTTAGCTCAGCAGTTCGGTGGCCTGCCTTGCAAGTGCAAGGACCCGAGTTCAATCCCCGTTACACCCTCCAAAAAAAAAGATAGGGTCTAATTAAGGTGCTAAATTGCTCAAATTGGGCTTGAACTTTCAATTTTCTTGCCTCGGCCTCTCAGAAAGCTGTGATTACAGGCATGCACCACCATGCCTGATTTAATTTCTAATATTTTTATCAGTATAAATAATTCCTTTATATTTGTCTTTATATTTCTTAAGAATTTTCCCCTTTAGAATAAAATATTAGGTTTGGAATTATTGGGTAAAAGTGTGTTACTCAAGCATTTTTCCAGACAAGCCAAACGAAATATCCTTAATTGTACCAATACTGTATGCTGTCATTTTTAAAAGTCTGTAAATCTGAGAGATGAAAAATAATTTCTATCATTTTAATTTGCATTTTTTGAGTATTAACCAAGTGAATCATTTTTTATTTGTCCTTTACATGTACTTTTATGTTTTGAGGCAATTGCTTGTCTGTGGCTTTGTACATTTTTTCAAAAATTAAGGAAGTTGTTTTCTTTCCTTTTTTCCCTCATTGGAAATTTCACTTATTCTTCAAAGCTCAATTTAAAATACAATCTCTGTAGAACTTTCTTCTATTTCTTAGTTTAAAGCTTTGTTTTTCCATAACAGATTATTTGTACCTCCATTTAGAGATCAATTTACTCTAACATATTGGTTGCTATCCTCCTCACTTAATCATGGGATATTTGAGAGTAGAAAGCTTTTCTTATTTGTTTCTGTATCTCTCTCCAGTGAAAGGCACAAATCAGGTATTAGCATTAAGTTGATGGTCTTTGCTAAGCTAGAGAGAACCCTCCTCTCTTCAATGTGAAATTTGATGTTATTTTTCCTGTAGGCTTCTAGAATATCCTGTCTGCTGCCACACTCACATATGTTTAGGGAGATTGTGTAAGGTCAGAATGCATTTTTTTCGGGGGTGGGGCGATATCACGGAGAGGGAGCAAGGTGTGCCCTTGCTTATGTCTGTTTGGCTATATGCTTCTTAGTTTCATTTGAAATAACTTCATTGACATTGGAGGTGTTGCACTCTTGGTAATGCGAATTTTCTCTTCTCCCTCTTTCCCTCAACACCACAGTGCTCCACTTTGATATACTTATAGGGCATTTGAGACCATTTGAATTACTCTTGAAAATTGGTCAGAGGTTAGAATCATAAAATGCAACTGCTGGATGGAACCTCAGAGATTATCTAATCCAAAACCTTTGACCCTCTATGACTTTCTGCTCCTGAGACTTCTCTCACTTTAGTTGACATTGACTTCTCAGAGAAAATAAAATTCAGGCCCAGACTCAGGAAGTAATTCTCCCTTTCCATACTCTATTTGAAAAACCATCCCTCTGAGCACCTTCCTTCGAGAAGAACTTGGGTTTGATTCTCAGTAAACCAGAGCCAGCAGCAGAGATCCCAAGATTAACACCCCTGCCCGCCTCGTTGGTGTTCTCTAGGAGTAACACAACCATCACCTGCCCAGTGTTTTAGGTCTCTTTCTGATGGTTCCATATGCTTAACCACTTTCGATAGGTTTTCTGAAGGAACTGGTTATTGAATGAGCTTCTCTATGCCACACTGCTGTGATCTTTGCAGATTTTATATCATTATATCTTCCAAGTGTTCTCATTTTTGCATTTGGAGAATTGAAGCTTTCAACCTCTAAAATACAAAGGTTACATAGCTGGAAAAGTAGGGGAGCAAGAATTTGAGCCCAGGTTTGCCTAACCGAATGCTTGTTACTTTCACTACATCAGGTTTTAATACAAAGGAGGTGATTTAAATTTCTGAGACCATATAAACATCCCTGAGTTTTCTTTTTCTTGGTAATGTAATCATTGAATCTTAGGGGTGGGTGGGAAAAGACTTGCTCTGACACATTTATTTTAAAAGTTATTTTTACATATTCTGAATAAACACTAAATGAGTACATATAGGGATGGAATTAAAAATTAGAAACATTGTATTAAAATATTTATCAAATAAAAAAGATTGGTATGCTTTTTAAAATCAAGAATGTGTTTACTAAAAGTATAAATAAGGTTCAAATTGTATAATTGATAATGTGAAATAGGAAGAAAAGGTCTAAAGGAATAGGGGAAGTGGGAACTGTTTGGGAAAGGAAAGAAGGGAAAATAAAAATATGAGAAAAGGAAAAAATGGAAACAAAGTCTTTGTAAATAGGGAAAGGTGGAGGGGGTGAAGAGAAGACAGGGTATGGGGAAAAAATAAGCTAAGTCATGCAAAGGTACAAGATCCCAATGATGAATGTAACTGTACTGTATGCCTAAAAAGTACCAATAAACTTAATGGATAAAGAATAAAGAATGTGTTAGATTTAATGAGAAAGGGACTCAAAATACTGAGGAGGACTTTGCTGCAGGGTGCTGTTATATCCACAGATATTGGAGTCATTCAGAACAGGATTTACATCCTAGTTATACTGTGCGTACTACATCTTTATGTATCTGAGTTTGCAAAGAAGGGTAACAATACCTACCTCTAGGGCATTCAGTGAGATAATAGATTCATTTATTCATCTATTCATTGCTTTGACAAAAGTATTTTTGAATATTTACAATTTGTATTATACTGGGGAGGTAGCCATGAGTGAGCCATATACAAGATCACTGATTTAAGAGAATTGATAGTCTTGTGGTTAAATATAAAATGCTTGTCGTGGTGTCTGGCACATGCTAAGCAGTAAATGGCAGATGCTATCATTATTATATTATTATCATTACTATTATCAGGCTGCATTTATGCAACTGTTTGTAATTTTGACATATTTTATATTTGATAATAGCTGCAAGACCTAGTTAACATTTTCCTGTATTGGCATTTCTAATTAAAGGATAGTGTCGTAAGGTAACAAGCAATTACTGTTAACAAAAGAAGCACTGTATAATTAGAACCTTGTTTCACGAATGTAGGGTTTCTTCTCTACTCCTTACTTGACTGCTATTCTGTCTTTAGCCACATGAAACACTCAGAGCACTGGATGGCACAATGAATAACTATTAGTTGAAAAAAGAATGTACAGATGAATAGCGGTTGCATAGACTTTGAACAGAATATCTGGCTGGTGACTGCAGAAGAGAACGCTATCTAGCTTTACATCGTACAGCAATTTTCCATGTAATAAGAGTCCTAAGTCTCAAGCATCCAAACGAGAGGGAAAATTTGAGGTGGGAGATGCAAGAAAGTTATTTTTAACATCTCTAGACTCCAAGAGAAAGAAAAGGTGTAAAGGCCATATATGTAATAATCATCTCTCAAACATGAAGGATTTTAGTTTGAGGGAATTAAATGCTGAAATAGTTACTCAGGTATTTTTTCCACATACCCCTTACATTTCACAGTGACAGCCTTTAAATGTAACGGTTGGAGTTAGTATTTTGTGATACTTTACTGTGTTTGGAGATTCCTGTGTTAGAATTTACTACCTTACTCAGTGCAAATAACTTTTACATGCACTTAGTGCATACCCTTGAACTGTTTAGTAATAGAAAGAACATGTGCCACGGACCTTTGAGAGGGGCTGTGCTGTATCAAGTTCACACTCATAAAAATAAATTTGTTTACACGGGTCAGATTCAATTTCCACAAATACCAGTTCAGAGAAGATGAAAAGGCCTCAGGTAATAATGTGTTCATTTTGTATTATAAGATCTGCTCATTTAACATTGTATCCATCTACTCCTGTAATATTATAAAGAAGTAGCATAACAAAAACCATACTTTCGTTATGCTTAAAATCATGGAATTTGACCCACACATTATTTAACTTTGATTTAACTGGCCGTAATTGCTAGATCATCTGGAGAAATCTTCTGTTCTTAATAATCCTTGCAAGAGCATCGGTAGTTATTTAGTTTCAATATTTTCACATGGTAATTCAAATTCATTACCACCATAAAGAAATTGTGCTTGGTGTGAACATATTTTTACTTTTGAAGACATAATCATAATAATTTTAATAAGTAGGCCTAGTAATGTTGATAATGAAGTCTAAAGGAAGTTACGCTTTCTTTCCCTGCCCCTTATTGCCTCTATTCCCCAACACACACTATCATTTTAGATAAACATTGCACGTTACAAGTATAATGCTCATTTACTGAAATATTCAGAGAATTAATATTTGACCCATAAATTCCAACCTACATCAGCCACTGTTTTTTCTTCCTTTTCCTTCTAAAAGAAATATGCTTTCATTCTCTACGTATTGAATGTAAATCAGACAGCCAATGCATCAGGGAGGAACATTACCTTTCAGAATCTATCTACACACAAATGCTCATGTATCTTGAGCCATAATTGTATGCATGTGCACATGATGATTGCACACAGTGTGTAAAAACGTTGTTATGGTGAGTGAGCACTTATGAAAATAGAAATCAGTCAGTACTAGTTTAAGCCAGACATGGTGTGAAGAGGTAATATAAAAGCTTTTTTCTGTAGACCTCCTAAGTTGTCTGCAGCATCCCAATTCTGAGCTAAAACCTTCATTGCTATTCTAGTCATAGAATTCAAAGATGGAAAACACCTATTAGGTTACTTAGTTTATCCCCCTAGGGCCAGCACTGAAGATTACTCTGATAGCATATTTGATTCTTTCTTGTACTTCTTCAGTATTTGGTCCACCCTTATTCTAAAATGTCTGCATTGGAAAGATTTCAGATATTTTTTTTCTTAAGGTAAGTGTATTTACCTAGATTTCATTTCACTCTTTCAACATTTTGATACATTCCGTAGTTTGCAAACACTATTGCGTGCCTGTAATCAGATCTAGGCAAATGACTTCTCCCCCTTCATAATATTACTCATCTGCTCATGGCTTATAGCATCCAAAACAATGTGAGGGCAATAATAACAATAGCTTTGAGGCATTTTTTGCTTCCATACATATTTATATGTATGCATGTACATCATTTGCCAACAATTTCTTTCTCAGATTGCTCATCAACAGAGGCTGAAGAAAAGAGAAGCAGATCATTTGAGTTATGTAAAATTCTGTGTACTGAACCAGCCACAAACCAGGATTGTTCCAAATCTCATTATTAGAACAAATAGGGTATGGCAAGGAGACCTTGACCCAGTTCAACTGAAGACATCTGGGCTTTATGAGCAGGAATCCCAATGAAATTTACCAAAGTGAAGGGTGAGGAGCTTAAGATGTGTGAGGAATGTTTTTAAACATTTCACATATGGTAACCCAGTCCTTCTAACAGCTTTCTGGGGATATGTTCTAAATAACCTCAAACCTAAGGAAACAGACAG
The DNA here is from genome assembly GCF_012274545.1 of Fukomys damarensis. Lineage (NCBI taxonomy): Eukaryota > Metazoa > Chordata > Mammalia > Rodentia > Bathyergidae > Fukomys > Fukomys damarensis. The sequence goes on along the minus strand of NW_022900948.1, from coordinate 24,039,525 downwards.
GATCACTTGCTCCATGCCGTAGGACTGGTTAGGAATCCAGTAATTTGACTGCAGAATCTGGGCCCATAGCCACTGTGCTCAGAATAAGTGAGAGGTATGAGCGAGCTTGTGCTTTGCCATCAGATGGACCCCACTTTGAATACTTATTTGCACAACTTTGTACAAATGACTTGTCCTCATTGAGTCTCAATTTCTTTTGTCTAGGTAGGGGAATTAGCAATATCCTCCTTATCCTCCTCTTAGATTTTATGGGGATTGAATAAGAAAATGTCCAGTCCTCGGTACAGTTTGTAACATATGACTAGCAGCAAACACAGACTAGTTTTCCCCTTTTGAAGTTCTCCTTAGTGTTATGGAGGGAGGTTGGCTATCTTAATTTCTTCTCACCAACCATTCTAAAAGTAAATTAATTTCTAAGTGATTGGTATTCGTTGTCTACACGAAGGCATATGTTTGTGTTCAAAGGTGCTAGTGATTTTTGTGTTATGCAGGAATGCCCCTGAGAAATCAACTTGGGGCAAAGTCTGACCAACTTCTTCATTTCTCCATCACGTTCATCTGACACTACATGGTGATATCTCCCAATCTAATAATAGATGTTCTTCTAAAATTTTCATGCAAATCAGAACTTGGAGTATGTTTTCTCCTAAAATCTATGTTATAGATAATAGGTTGTTAGGTTAACTCACATAATCTTTTTAATACACAAACTATCTAAGCTATCACACTAGCAATGTGAAGCAAAGACAATAGTCGATTTGCTGGCCATTGCAAATCCTTTTATTTATTTAGCTTAACCTGTGTAATTTACAGCTCTAGAAGCGGCTGACCTGGACAGCAGAAGCTCTGTTGGTCTCTGATAATTGGAGGAATTTTGGAGAACATACACATCTATCAACTGGCTGATGGTCTATCAAATGCTTTCCTTAGAGTCTGAAATGAGTAACAGAAACTATTTTGGATACTGATAACCTTCAGATCACATAAGGCCTGCTTGCTATATTTTACAGTTGGATCTCATAGACTCTTTCTCTATTATTTCAAGAGGTTGCTTTTTACTTATGCTAATTTGAGTGGGGTTGTGAGAGGCAACAAACTAAAGATCTCAGACCAAAGCACTTCTGGACTCTATTTTTTGTGATTCTGGATGACTGTCTAGAGGAGGTTAGGATGGAGTATTTGTGTTTGAAGGATCTTTAGTTTGGGAGGTTGGGAGGAGAGAGCAGCAGGAGTCCTGCTCTTGATAATGATCTGCTTCTGTTAACGCTCAGTCCGTAAGACATTGCTATCACTTCCTCAAGGTCTTTCTCACTACATACAATCAACCTACCACGCTTCTGTCATGCTCGTTGCTCATTTCTTGAATGCCCTTTTGTTCCTCTCTACTTATATGAAGTTTATTTTGCTTTCATTATATCTTAAGATGAGTCATGGAGAGTTATAGAATTTTATGGCAGGAAGAGGACGAAGCCATCTGATTCTAAGGCACAGAGATTACCAAGGTCACTCAACTAGGAAGCAATGGGCTAAATTCAGAACCTGAATTTAGGTTCTGACTGGAGTATATATTTCTAGACAACTCTGCCTAGAGCTTGGTCATAGCATATCAGAGTGACTTCTTGACAGTGCAGTATTTAGTCCTATATTCCCCTGACTTACAGACTTGGCTCATGCTTATCTTAAAAACTGCAAGCTTGTTGAGAGCAAAAATGGTACTTCCTTTTATTGTGGTTTTTCCTTACATTTCACCCAGTACTTGCCATAATGATCAACAAATCTATATCTCTTAACTGATTGAAAATATCATATGAAGTTGAGAAAGGACCTCAGAAGCTTCCAGAGCAAACATTTACAAGAGATGAAGAATGTTTCCAACATAGACAAGTCCCATTAAAATAATTTTATTTTTCAACTTCTAGTGCCAGAGAATTGTGTCTTAAAGTATGGAGTTGGACTTTTACTTCTCAAAGTGTGAGACAGATCCAGAGACTGGAAATTTTATTAATTGCAGGAGTATTTAAAGTGTTTGCCTCTTATTTACTGTGTGATTATTGGCAAGACATTTAATCTGTTTGAAGTTCAGTTTTCTCATTAGGATAGCATAAATAATAATACTTTTTATAAATACCATCTTTGAGAATTTATTTGATAATTCTTTTAAAGTGTGAGGAAGAGCTGGAAATTTAGCAACAGGGTGCTTACCTAGCATGTATAAGACCCTGGGTTCAATCCCCAGTGTTAAGCAAAAAAGGAAGAAGGAAGGAAGAATGGAAGGAATTAAGAAAGAAGGAAAAAGGGAGAAAGGTGTTGAATGCATCTAGAATAATAACTGTTATCATGTCCACTTTGAAATTCATAGACATCCTCATAATACTTGCTTCTCATTGTTAGGCATCTACTGGGCCTCTTCCAGTAAGCAATGCTCAGCATTACTGAGTAATCTTCTCAACTGTGACCACAACAGGAAATGTTATGTCTCTGTGCCTTTGCTCCTATTATTAACTTCACCTAAATCCTCTCTTGCACATTCCACTAAACTTGGCTTTCAAGGTCTAGCTCAAGAATCCCTAACTCTATGATGCCTTCCCTGCTCATCCTTGTGGAAGAGTTAATTATCCTATCTTCTGGATAGACTCCCTTTGAGAATCAGGTCAGGCTGCACAGTCCTGTCTTTAGTCAGTCAATTTGTTGATTGTTGTCTTGAGATAGGCAGATATATTATGATACCTTCCCTGTTGTGCTACCAAAATTTGATCCAAGTTTAAGGTTTATTTTTGCTACAACTAACTTACCAATTCACTACAGTAACTTCTGTAAGAAGGTACTTTGAATTGAGCAAGTTGTGCAGTGTGGTCCAAAGTGGGGTGCTATCTACAGTAAGGAAAGGTTAACAGTTGTCAGCAGCAGGCCAGGAATAAACAAAGATCAAGAATTTATGTCAAGCCATGGCAGTCCATAGTGCTATTCCAACTGACACACTGCTTTGTGATTGATGAAGAAAACTTAAACCCTTCACATGCATGCCAACAAAATAAAAAGAATTGAGCACCACTATACTTGAATTTGAATCCACTGAGGGTATAAATAAATATTTGGATAAAAAAGAACAATATGTAATTATCAGAGCTAGGAGATCCATCAAGTTCATAGGTCAAGTAATATTTTGTTGTGTCCAGCACTTTCCTTATGTGAAGTAAAGAAATTTTTGGTATTGTCAATGGCCAATTTTTGGAAACTTATGAAAATGGATCCAGCTCATTTTATGGGTAAGATCTTGGGCTGTGAAATCATACATTTTTTGTGCTCAGATCCAGAGTTTGCTATTTACTACTTATGTTGATTACTTACTGTCTCCAAGCCTCAGTTTTCTTGTCTATAAAGAAACTAGTGGAAAATGTAAGTTGGGATGATGTTGGCTGCAAGTAATGACTATCTTCTTCTGACAATAAGAGAGCTAATTATTTGCACACAGTAAGAGGTTCAAAGACACAGTAGATTTCTAGGTTGAAAAAATCCAGTGACTCAGTGAGGTTCTTTTCATCTTTCTGCCTTGTTGTCATCAGGACTGACTTTTTCACAGAGGGAAAGTGGAGCCCGCACATTCCTACCACTCTCTCTTGCTTAGGAGTGAAGGAAATTTTATGTGCATACCACTGGGATTGTGGCTCACTTGCAAAGTAATGATTGGTAACGAAGACAGAATTATCATGATTGGCACAGACCAAATAACTCAGGAGGGATACATTTTGGAGAGTTAACACTGGCCACTACAGAGTCAACTTTTAAAAAGAAAATTGTAAAGTTCTTAGCTCACAGTTGAAATATGATAAGCATAGGGTAGCTTTTCTTATTGGTCAGTCACTAATTCAAACCTAAAAAATCCACCCCAAATTTCTGGTCTGTAGTATTTCTTCCACCTGTCTTATTTCTTTTACTTAAAATTTTTTCTTTGCCTAATTCCTTCTCTTGCTTCTGAGCAAGATGTGCCACATATCTGTGTCCCACATACTTGTGGATCTAACAGTGAGCATTCTAATGCTTCGATAACTCTTGCTCACCTGCAAGTCTTCTTTACTTATTGTAATGTGGCAAGTTCTCTTGGTCTGAATTTTCTTGTATGTGTGGTCTCAAAGAAGAAAGAAGACAATATCCATGAGACAGGTACTGGGTTAGGTGTTTCATGCAGGGTTTGGTTAAAGAAACTTGGGCTTCTCTTGCCTTTCCTACTCAGCAGCTGAGTAATCCTGTGTAGACTGTTATCTCTTTTCGTCTCAGGTTTCTCTTTTGCAAAATAAAAACGATCTGAAGATCAAGGCTATAATTGGTGTGGAAAGTCTTTGTATACATTTTAACTCTATGAAGATACTAGTTTTGTTTCTTCCACTGCATAGCTTCTTTTGGTGTAATATATAAGCATGAGAGTCAAATAGGTATAGCCAACTTATGGGGAAGGTGCAACATAATAATGCAATGAGTTGATCTAAGAGGTGCTTAATACATTTAAAGAAAAAACTCATACTTTTCTCTCTGCAGGTTCTTCTCCATCCTTGAAATTTCTAGTGACCTCAGTGAAGTTCCCAGTGTTCAGAAAATGCCTCTGATTGGACAGAGGCCAGGTAGGTTGATTTGTTTGGAGTATGGATCTCTGCAGAAACGACCCCATTTTGCCAAGGAAAAGTGACATCATCTACTCTTCTGTGTAATGATGGACAAAATTCTGTGAACATCCACATATTCAATAAATTAACAAAGGACACTGGAAAATGAATCTAGTTTTCTATAGGGTACTATTCTGGGATTCAAAACTCAACCAGGGTTATCTTTCCAAGAATACAAACTACCATTCCTTAGGAAATAGTATCAAATAAAGTGACTCTCAGGGATATTCCTTGTGAATCTAAAACTAAAACAGATCCCGCACATGGCTTTATTTAGGAGTCTGAAAGTTGGGCATAGGAGGAATTCTTAGCTCAAAATTCTTCCAGATTGTAGAAACTGGTTGATGTTTTCTGACAAGGCTTCCTGCCAATCTAACCTCTCCTAGTTAAGTGATTTCAACTCTGGACTTAAGACTGATAAATCTCCTAGCAATGCATTTTCTCTTAAATAAAAACAGATATCTTATGGTCTTGTTCAACCTTTCCTTCTACTGACCAATTTTGATAGCCATTCTCATCACTTTCTCAAGTTAAGCAGTATGTTTCTTTTTAATTCTCTTTCTTTAACTCCATTATTTTATTGTTTTCTCTTCATCCTTATTATGACAGTTAGATTATTGTTGTCCAGCATGGAAACCCCTAGCCACATGGATCTATTTAATTGAAGTTGATTAGAATTGGATAAAATAGGGCCAGGGATTTAGCAGGAGCATCACAAGATTCAGTCCTACCTGGACGACTTAGTGATATTATCTCTAAATAAAAAATAAGGAAAGGGCTAGGGTTGTAGCTCAGTGTGAAGGCCGTTCAGTCCATGGCTCTGGATCCATTCTTGATCTTAGCCAAAAGGCCAACAAGTGATTGCCTGGTGCTCTTTATTAACCCTTTGAGTAGGGTTTTTCACAGGAGCCATATCTTGACCTCAGACCATTCTCTCCTTCATTCCTGTGCTAATCTTATGAGATTTGATGACTCATCCCCATGGTTGCCATCGTGTAATTGCTCTCTACATCCACATTTTGCTTTGTCCTTCAGGTTGAGAACACCCCTGGGAACTTGACCATTTCTCCATTAGAAAGCATGAGTTCTAACTTCTTCCATTTGCCTTGGTCTCAGTTTGGAGAGATTGAAAAGAAGTAGCTTTATCATCAAAGAATTTACATAGTAGTTGGAGGTACAGAGACAGTTTCATCAGACCAGATGATCTGCAAAGGATTCAGTGAATGGTGTCAGTACAAGAATTGTTAGAATGCACACATGTGTGAATACTGAATAGTTTCTCTGGTGTGAAAAATTAAAAGTATAAATAACATCGAAATTGTATAACTGATAATATGAAATAGGAAGAAAAGGGCTAAAGGTGTAGGGAAACTGAGAAGGGTAGGGGTAAGGAAATAAGGGACTAGAAAAATTGTGAGAAGAGGAAAAATGGAAACAAAGTCTTTGTAAATAGGGGAGGGGGGAGGGTGTAAAGGGAGGGCAGAGGTATGGGGAAAAAAATGAGAACCAAGATCTGTCATGTAGAGATCCCAATGATGAATGTAACTGTGCTGTATACTTGAAGAGTACCACTAAACTCAATAAGTTAAGAAAATTGTTAGAATGAAGGCAAGAGTTTGATCTATTTCATTAAAGAAGTAGAACTTGGCTAAATGTGAAAGTGTGGGCAAGATTTGGACTACCTAGGAGAGGGCACTTTATTTGGTGGGCTGGGGGAGATAATTTGAGGTAAAAATTACTTAGTACTTTCTTAGTACTTTCTTTCTCCATTTTTCTGTCTTGTCAACATCTGGGCCTAGCTGCCTCCATCTCTCCAATGCTTTCTTATGTGTGGCTTTGCCTGGCTCCCTTTAAGCTCTCACAAGAAGCTTAATTTTTTTTGACTTTTGTTTTTGATGCATAGACTAAAACAGTCTAGATCAGTGGCAATGAATCTATGGCATGTGTGCTGCAGCGAGCTGTTTCTATCTTTGAAAACTCTAAAAGATTTGCTATCATTAGTCTCGATATTTCACTGGAAATAATAGTCATTCATTCTAAGTGGTGAGTTAAAACTCTCGTTCAAAAAGAAAAAAATGCCTTCCCCACTAAAAGCTTCTGAAATCTTCATAGTTTGAAGCTCATCCTCTTCACCCTATAGATTATTTTTGGGTATAGACAGGGGTTAAGATTTTGTAAACTTTATTTTTCAGATGGAGAATCTGAATTTCCCGGATGAGCTCAGGATGTAAGCTCCTCTGGGGGTTAAAGTTACACCTTTTCTTTGTATTCCCAGTGCTTGTAGTTGTTCCTGGAATGTATCAGGTTCTTAGTAAATGTTTTCTGGGTGAATATTTAATGAATGTCTCAGAAAAACACAACAACAATAATGTAAGGTATGAACAGAGCTTAGCTGAGTATGCAGAAATTCATCCTTTTACAATGATTTTGAGTTTTGTTTTTCAAGTGTCTGCAGTCTAAGATTATGTTCCCATATGAAACCCTTCCCTGGCTGCTGTATGCTTATTCATCAGTGGTTCCACAGCACTTTTATCCTCCAATGTACCAAGCAGCAAGCATGTAATCTTTTTTCCCCTTACTTCGGTTCCAAGGATTGGATTCAGGACCCTGTGCTTGAGAGGCAGCCATTGCACCACTGAGCTAAATCCCCAGTCCTGAACATTAGTTATCTTTAAATAACTTCTTTATACATTTATCTGTTCCTTTGGGTGTGGAGAATTCTTTTCCTTTCTCCACTATCACTTTATTTTTAGTTAGTTTTTTATAAATAATTTCTAAAATTTTTATGTTGGTGTTAAAACCTGTTCACAAAATAATTTCTTATTAATTTTTGTAAGTTCAGCACTTGGCCCAGTACCAGGCACATTGTGTAGATGCTAAATTATTATGTAGTGAGTAAATGAAGGTCCTAGGTCATAGTGGATGCTGTTGATCCCCTCAGATGCCCTAACTGGATGTTTTCTTCTTCACAATTTAAATCAGTGATCTTCTGGAGAGCAGTGTCTTTGAGCAATTGGGCAACCTTTGTTCAGACCTTCCATGAGCCAGTGCACTTGGTAGTTTATATCTTTCAGGGACATCCTGGAGCCAGTGTTTTACTGGTGCAAATTAGATTCCTTTCCTCAAAGTAGACCAAATAGCATTATTTATCTTCAAGAGGCTCTCACAGGTTCAGTGTGGGGCTGCAACTTCATCTGATCTTACTGCACACTGGGTTTATTCCCTTTTTCATGTCCTGACTTCCCCATTCTCCAGAGAATACTTTTTAAATAAGTCACTCACACAAGAGTTCTCCTCTCTCATTCTTCTAGAAAACCCAAACTGAGACCTGTGTTGATTTTGCAGGCTGCAATTATAATGCAAGGTTTTTTTCCCCATTTATATTGAAATAATAAACATGTTCCAATCTCCAGATAAAGTAAAAAGGCATTAGAAATAGGACTAGGACTGTAGCTCAGTGGTGAAGCACTAGCTTAGCATATACAAAGGTCTGGGTTAAATTTCCAGTACTGAAAAAAAAAAAAAAAAGCATTCTAGGTAGAGTTTCAATGATGATCCTTCTACCTCATTTTTATGATGTAAATGACATCTGATGAGAAAGCACATCTACGGATAAATGTATCAATGGAACCCAGGATTTCCCACAAGCTAGTCCAGAACTTGACCACTGAGCTATACCTCCAATACAGAAGTATGAGTTTTCAAGGAAGTAAAAAGACAACAACAACAAAAAGACCAAGCAAACAGTTCTGAAGTTAAAGCAGACTACCCACATATAAATGCAGAGAGGGGACCCTCATAGGTGAGTCACTGAGAAAACACAGCTGGAATGAAACAAGACATTCCAGCACATTCAGGAATGTCACTAATTTATTTCTGAATACTTGGGAAAATGTAGTCAACTGTGGAACACATACCTCTCTGTTTGCTGTTTTCAATTTCACCTCCTCCTTTCTCCATGTCTGTATCTGCCCAAATCTGTTTCTTTCACTATCCAAAAATAGCTGATCAAATTTCCTTCCATCTTCTGGTGGCCGTAGCTGCAGAAAGACTTTTGAAATACCAACAGAAACAGCAACAGCTGAAAAATGTGGCTTTCTTAATGGGTGTGTGTATTTTCAAAGGAGGGTAGATTACTGGCATTTTAAAGGGATCATAAATATACCATTAATGAAAATGGAAGCCTTCATTTCAGCAGCCAGATTAACGTCAGGAATTGACACCATTCCTAGAGGAGGGAAGAGTAACAAAATAAAATTATCTGAGTCCAAATTTCTCCACACTGCACAGAGATTGAGTGAATGACACTTGGAGAGATACACATCAATATCCTTTAAGTGCAAAGTCTCCCTTCTTAAACCCTTGGGCTGGTGACAACCTGACACACAGAAGGCAAAACTCTGCATAGGCTATTTAACCAAGGAAAGATGATTGTCAATTTTCTTTTGTTAATAGTTTATAAACACAGATGTCCTCATTAAGTGAAGCTCCTTTTCTTTATTTGAAATTGCCATTAAATTGTTCTTCAAAAATATTATACAGTGGCCGCAGACCTCACTGAACACTAACTTTACAAACTCTTTCTCAATCCCTTGAGCTTTTGTATGCTTAGCTGCCCATCCTCCGGCTCTGAGTGTGTAATCAGGCCCAGTCTCCTGCTGAGCACCATCAGGAAAATGGCAGCTCTCACTGAGAGACAGCAGAGCCATTCACAGTCATGGAGTTATGGAAACATTGACAGATATGACAGACATTTCCAAAGCTGTGCGAAGCATTAATTTTAATGTATGCTGTGTGTCCTTACTTAGTAAATATTTATTTGACTGTGAAAGATAGGAGAGGTAATCACTGCTTTCCTTCAAATATAGTTCTTGTGTGAGCCCCAACCCCCTCTTTTTGTGGGAACTCAAGACTTGGTCCTGGAGTTGGAAACAAAACTCAGAAAAAGAAAATATGTGAGAGACAAGATCCCCATTCTAGAATCAACTTCAACATTTTCGGTATTTTGTCCGAAGCATTTCCTTTGGTTGCAAAGAGATGGCATTACCATGTTGGCTCAGCAGCTAACAAGAATTATGCTTGAGCAGGGTGTGGCAGTGCCATTTCTGTAATCCCAGCACTGTGAAAGATAGAGGCAGATTGTAAATTTGAGCCTAGTCTGGGCAACTTAGTGACTTAGTGAGACCCTGTCTCAAAATAAAAAATGAGAAATCTGGGGATATAGCTTGGTGTGATGGTCTTGGGTTCTATCTGCAGTACTAAAAAAAAAAATAATAATAATTGGCTTGAAAATAATTTCTAAGAGGTCTGGATTGCCAATGAGATCTTATCTAAAGACCTGTCCACCTAGTTGACACCATTTCCAGTCTAGCTTTTCTGCCTGCACTTCACGTGTGGTTTTCTCAGTTAATCTCTAGTCATTGGCTGTCCAGTCCACTCAGAGGGTCAAACTGGAGCCATTATCTCTCAGGTATGCAGAAGATCATTTTGTTCATCTAATTAAATGGATGAAGATGCTGGAAGGGAACAGATTGGGTCACCACAATAACCTCTGCGCACAGAGGGGAAGTTATTTCGCATTTACTAACATTTTTTCCAAACAACATTCTATGATGCAAGCACTACCTCCACTTCATAAAGGAGAGAACTGAGGCATAGGGAGAACAGAATACTTTCCTTAGTGTCACCTAAAGGCAGAAGTGGTATATAGACTTGAAATATTCTAATCCAAGGTCTTATGTTCTATCTGGTACACTGCAGCAGAGAGCATTGTGTATAGGAAAGCACTCCGTAAATCTTAAATCTTTATAAAAATGTAAGTTATTGCTACTGTGGATGGTGAAAAATGTGCTTGTTAGTTTTGTCTGGCTGGTCAGCCATCCAGGGCTTTTCTAATGAGGCAATGAACCCAACAGGGGTGAGGGGATGAGCTGCCAAGCCTTTCACATCAACTTTGTGTGCACTAATTAAACATCATGCCTGGATAAATGGCCCAGGATGGCAAAGTCCACATCTTCTTGCAGATGGTTCCAGTAAGTTGCATGGTTGGCTGGAGAGGATTTGGTCACGAATAAGACACAACCTCAAATCTGCATTGGCTCTATGTGACCAGTTACCTTAATCTTCCCGTGTATCAATAGCAAGCTGTGGTGTGGATGTCAGGTGGGCCCCAGAAATCAATTTCCCATTGGTGGGTACCTGATAACTGTGCGTTTATTTTATTACAATATATAAGGAGAGTGACATATATTGGACTATGAAACCAAACTCTAAAATATTAATAGATTATGCTTTTCCTTTTGAATCTATACTGTTTACCTTGACAAGCTGTCTGAAATATCCCTTGACCTTTTGCAAACTCCTTTATTTGCCTGCTTTCTCTCTTCTATTTTTTAAATTCAGTGGAACTACTTTGAAATTTTCCCTTGACAAAATTTTACATAGACAACTTCTATAAGGAATAGACATAGGTTTGAAAATTATGCAAGATTCACTGGTCATGCATATGGTTATAATACCAAGGCAACACTAATTTAGCATCTCAGAGACAGCTATTTCTCTACCTAAAACTTTATTAAATCTGAAAGAGGCTATATGTTTTCTGTTTCATGTTCTACAAGTGCAGAAAACTTAAAAATGTTTGTTTTTTTCTCTTAGGCAGATGTATTACCAGATGATTACAGGTTTTCTACATTATGGTAAAGGTACATTCTCTTATAGTGTTCTTAAGAAAAAAATCACAATCAGATGAGCAACTATGTTTTAAAATTCCTGAATTTTCTAGTTACCCACATATTTGCTGATGGCTGATATGAAGATGGCTCATAATGTGGTCTCCAACTAATGTGATCCAGCATTTATGGCCTCCATAGATCCATCCTACTATGTCTCACAGAAAATACTTGACATGTGACATAAGCAGGTCATAATTTTACTTATATCCTAAATTCTTTCTCAGGTTCAGTGTTGGTATTTGGGGCAAATCTATACTTGTCACCATGTTGACTGTTTCCACATATATTCATCCAGAAACACTTTAAAAATGCTGTGAGAATAATAACTGTTTTCAATGGAGAGGGATAATAAAATCCTAGAAAATTTGATTGATTTTTGCAAAATCAGAAGTGGGATGTGAACTCAAATTTTCTAAATTCAAATTATATGATCTGTTGGTGACTTGTAACTGGCTTCTTTTTTTTTTTTTTGTACCAGGGCTTGAACTCAGGACCTTGTGCTTGTGAGGCAGGTGTGGTGTCACTGAGCTCTCTTGGCTTCTATTTTTAACAAGATGTGGCAGATGCAGTAGTGAGGAAACCATTAACCCATTTTGGTTAAAGTGGTCCATCATTACTTTCTTTTTGCTGGACACGTAGATTGCCAGTGATGAGACATGATGATGTTTCTCTAATAATGTGCCTGTTCATAAATTCTTTCCATTCAACCAAAATAAATAACTTGTGGACTACTGTCAAAAAATGATACCGCTTGGTCATTCATTTGCTTCAAATAACTTGCCTAAGGCTGATGTTTGAGTTATAACTAGGATCATTATAGAGACAGATTTAGTGAAATGTTTTTCATAAAAAATACTTTTTCTTGAAGAGCCATGTAATCATTATAGCTTGGGACAAGAAACATGCCTTAGAATTAACTGTAGAGAAATATTTCCATTCATTATAAAGAAATTTTAAAAGGGTGTAGGGATGATGGAATCTTGATTTCTGTAATAAAATGATGGGAATTTTGGTCGATTTGTATGTAGCTACTTTCTGAATACAAGGTCATTCTCGTTTTGTAAAAAATGAGCAGCTTATTCCTCCAAAGTTTTGTGGCTAAGTAAAGTTGAGGCAAGTTGTTCATAATAAGAGACTATGGTTTTGGCCAAGAGGTAATGAAATTCCAAAAGTTTAAGAAATATTTTTCTATTGATGAATTCAATGTCACAAGTCACTTCCCCTGCATTAGACAATGGGATGACTTAACCACAGCTGCATTTTGGGTAATAAAAACATGGTGAAAGTTGAATTGTTCTAGGATGGCTTGAAGACATTATTTTTGGAGACCATGTGACATAGATTATGCTTCACTTAATTTCAGAAGAGTGAATACCAGAGAAAGTAATGCAATAGACCAAGGAGATTGCATGTTCAACTCCCCTTTCTGGAACTCTTCCCAGAGCTTTCACTGCTTACTATTCTCTGATGACTCCCAAATTTATATCTCTAGCTCAGAGCTTTGCAATGAACTCCAGACCCAATTTCCAGCTGCCTGGTCCACACTGTCTGTGCATGTGTAGAGTGCACACACTGTTCATCTGACCAGCAAAATCTAATCTGCCTCTCTGCTTGCCTTAATTCTAGCCAGAGCCATTAGTGACTCTTTCTTCTCTTTTGTTTCTCAAGTTTTATCAATCATTTTACTATGTTAATCTTACCTCAGGGAGTCTCCAAATCCAATTTTCCCACTGCATTTCTCAGGCATTACTGTACAACCTTAGATTTTTCTTGTCCAGATTATTGCACACATTCCCACTGGTATCCCTACTTTTGGATTTGCTTATTGGAATCTCTCACACTCTGCTTCCATAATATTCTGCCTAATTGTTTCTCTGTTTAAATATCTTCATTATCTATCCTTGCCTTTAGGCCAAAAATCAAGTTCATTCATATGGTTTATAAAACCTTTCATAATGTGGACACTACTTATCTTTCCAATCTTATACTTGCCACTCCCCCAAACTCCACATTCTTCACAAGTCACCCTACTGAACTGCTGCCCTTTACACATTATGCACTTTTCTGTCTGCTAGAATCCTCTTCACAACTCTACCTCCACTGCAAATTATCTTTAAAGACTCAGCAAAGTAATTGATAACAGGTATATATATTAACTGTTTATTCTGTTTCAGGCACTATGCTAAATACTTTGCCTGAATCACCTCAATTAATTTGAAAAGATTTCAAGATGTGGGTACTATCCACATTTTGGAGCGGAGATAATTAAGATTTAGAGCACTTGGGTAATTGGCAAATTTACAAAAGGTATCCAGGCTGAGGGACTCTAGAGCCATTTTCTAATTTCTACAGCATAGTGCTTGAAAAATTACTGAAAAAAATGAATGAATGAACAACAGTAGGACAATCACAGATTTTGCTTTATTAGATGACATTGAATGAATATGTTTCTTCCTTTATAATAGCAGCTACCAGCTCACCCCCTCCCCCACTTTTGCACTGAGAGTTATAAATTCAGCCTCAGGGACCTCATCTCAAAGCCTTCTGTGGTTATCATCATAACCCACCCTGGTAAGATGAGTAAGCAGAGAGATGAGACTGTCTGTAGCTGCCTAGGCCAGGATAAAACTAGGGAGTGAACTATTGGTAACGAGGTAGAGATGGCAATGCTATGTGAGTTTGTGTAGGGTGGACACTACAGCAGAATTTTTGTTAGGAGGATGAGTCAAAATTGGGGTGATGGCTGGGGACAGGGGTCAGGATAGCAAAATAGAGACTCCAGACTCCACAAGTGAAAGTCAGAATCTGAGGGTGAGGTGGGATAGGAGAGGACCCAGGGTCAAAGTTAATGAGACTATGTGTAAACTGTACAAATCTTGGTGAAAACCCAGTCAGTTTGAAGTGATTTCTTAGAAGAATACTTACATATTTTAAATATAGATGAATCACCTTGAGATTCATCCCTGCCCCTACCAGGTGACACATAAAACATACTAATAAGAACAATCTTTTGTCACTTTCATCCTTTTCCACAGACCACTACAAAGTTAACTCCAGAAGATTAGAAAATAAAGTGGATCTTTACTGTCTTTTCTGGAGGCACTAATCCAGAGATTTTAATAGTATATTGTTAAGCAAAATATATTAAAACATTTTTCAAATGTTCATCTACTCAGAGACATAAAAATATTTCCCCCTTTTCAGTTTCCAAATTGATCTCTGATTCTCTTTTTTTTTTGGTTTTTAAAGAGAGGGTCTCACTATGTAGTCAAGACTGAGCTGGAACTCACTAAGTAGCCCAGGCTGGTCTTGAACTCAGAGTGTTCCTCCTGCCTCAGCCTCCCGAGTGCTGGGATTACAGGATTACAGGCGTGTTCCACCACACCCGGCTCTCAGATTCTCTCTTAATCTCTGGCCCTCTTCACTGATTCCTTCCCTCTACTTTCCTTTCCTCAGTCAAGACAATGCTTTAATTCTAGGAACATTCCTCCTACTCCTCAACCCAGAAAGGATTCTGGTGCAATTAATTTTTGTTCTATCTCTTGGATATATTTGTACATCCATACACTTTTTTGAAGACTCAGTGAATTCCTAACTTCATCTCTTTAAGGTATATTTCTTCAAAGTTATCCTGATACTGGAAAACTTTGTGGGAAGAGAATTTCCAAAGGGCAGGCATGTAACTCAAAATGCCTTTTCACAAATGATGGTTGCTTCATCCAAGATTAGATGTTGACCAATTTGAACAAAGCCAGGTTTGCAAAGTCCCGACCATCAGTGTGAACATCCAGAGCCCAATGGTCCCAAGACATGGCACATGGGTGATGCTTCAGAGTTTGTGGCTGCACTGTGTTCTCCATAGTGCTCAATTATTAGCCAATATTGCAGTGCATGGTATGGTTAAAAGGTGGTGGTGGGGCCAGGGATTTAGCTCAGTGGTGCTGCCCCTGCCTCACAAGTGCAAGGTCCTGAGTTCAATCCCTGGTACCAAAAAAAAAAAAAGCCAGTGGTGATTTCAAACTGCTTTAATTATCTATTCAAAAAATTCAGTTTTTTTCTTTCAACTCAAAAATTATTTCTACCATGAGGACGAACTAGTAAAACAGGTAAATTCAGAATGGCTGAAGGCCTGGAGTGTAGCTCAGAGGTGCCACTATCTGCTATATATATATATATATATATATGCATACATATATTGATATATATTTTTATTTATTACTATTATTATTATCGAGACAGGATTTTACTATGTAGTTCAGGCTGGACTTGAACTCACTATGTATCTCAGGCTGGCCTCAAACTCATGGTGATCCTGCTGCCTCAGTCTCCCAAGTACTGGGATTCCAGGCATGTAACACCATGCCTGGCTATACATATATTTAGAAAAATAATTTGATAATATCTACCCAGATTCTTAAAAATGATCATTAATTTCATTTTTGAGTGTCTATCCAATGAAGTAGCCTAAATATTGAAAAAAATTTATGCATAAAAGCCAATTGCAATGGTCTTCATAATAAAGACCTATTGGAAGACTCAAGAAAGCAAACTATTATACTGGGGAAGATATATAAAACACAACAATGGTACTCCAATAATAGATTATTAGCAGCCAGTAATCCAGTTCTAGTTATGTCCATGTTCTTCTTGATGTTCAGTGAAAAGATAGGAACCAAAGTTTATACAACACAAGAACTTTGTAAAGAATATATATAGATACATAAAATGTATGTATCTATATATATTTTTTAAAAAGCATAACTATAAAACAGTCAGTTGTAGTTGACTTGGGATGATAGAAAGAGGTGTTTTTCCTCATCTTGTTTCTAATTTTTAAAATAAGGACCATGAACTTTGATAACAATAACAACAGCAAAGGTCAGAAAAATATTTAAATATCATCCCAATAAAAATGGTTGCCTTGAGCACTGAAGCCTATTGCTACAAATTAATTCCTTTTCTTTTTGGTTTCAATTCCCTTATATTGATACCTCACAACAGAATTTCTAGAATCATCAGTTGCGAGATTGTTGTAATCTCAAGGAATGCATGCTGGTCTTAACAACCATGGCAACACACTTGGAAAAAGTTAAATGGAATGTGTCTGATTAAGGATCTACCACAACTCAGTTCATTTTGAGTCTTACTCTCCTGGACAGTGGTGGAGCTCTATGGCTAGTTCTTGGGGAAGTGAACTGTGGTATCGGTGGAAGAGAATTGATATTCTCTGCATGACCTACCCTTGCTTTCATTTAATTCCTTGAATTTCAGTTTTCTTTTTAAAACAAGAATGATTATTTTATATCAAGGGGCTGTTAACCAGAGCAAATGAAGCAATTAATATACAGAAAAGTACTGTGCAGGTTTAGTGAATTAGTTCAGTAGCCAACAAAATGCATCAGGTGTGGTGCATTCCAACCTCAACCAGGTAAGCTTTTAGATAATGACCCAACCCTCCTGATCATTAGTTGTTTCACTTGTAAAATGGGGGTAGCGATAGTCATGTTGCAAAGATATTATGAAGGCAGAAGTAATACTGGTTTGAATATGCTTCATTTGAAGCGTTTTAAATGAAAAACTATTATGGTTATTTATCAAAAGCAGTTTATTCTTTGAATGTGCTCCCACCCTTGACATTTGCTATATTTGAATAACAAGGTGATAGGAACTCCTAGCAATATTTCTGGATTCCAGTTTAGTGGATTCTGATGAGCATGAGCTACCAACGATAATTCTTCCTTTTGGTGAACTTGTATTCATGTTACTAAATATATGAATGGACTTCCAGTGTGAGTCTTTCCAGCTCGATTAGGTTTGCTGTGTACAGATTCTGAGATAGGTGCTTTTCTTGGTCTGAGTCAGTTGTTTAAAGGTTTTTGTTTATGCTTCATGGGAAGTGTTTCTTATGAAATCTAAGTCCATGATTTCTTCACACTTAATCACACAATCTTGTTGATGATGCAAAGATTTTTCCTAGGTCATTCAAAATGATCATATTTTTCTCATTTAAATGAAACTTTTATAGAACTTGGCTTATGATGGTCTTTTCAAACAGGATTATCTTTTAAAATTTTTTAAAATTTTATTGATACATTGTAGATATACATAATGATAGCATTCATCATAGGAAATTTGTACCTGTACATGAAATATCTTGCTTTTTTTTTCCATTACCCTTCCCTCCCTTTAACCTCTCTTCTCCAAGATAATCTTGAAATATGTATTTTAATAAATTCTCCAAATTGCTGTCTTGAAGCAGAAGGGACATCTCTCTGATGCATTGTGTCATTGTGTCATTGATTTTATTTGGAGAGTGGCAATCTCTAAACAATGGCTAATAGTTTAAGGAGAAGTGCTTCTTTAACAATTTGTTCATCTAATTTCATGTTGACACTTAGGTGAAGCAGAATGTCTGAGAATTCTTGCTACAGCCTATGGATTGATGCCATTTCGGTCTTCCTGGAAGTTCTCTATCTGATTGGCTGATGATCGAATGAAAGGAAACTCTCACAGGAGTTTTGTGAAGAAAGATGTTTGGTAAGGACTCTTCATGACCACCCAGTAACCACGTGAATACGATCTGCACTCAGTTTCAGGGGAATGTCAAGAGTAATTTGATTACGCAGAGAATAGAAAAACGAATTTGCAGGACATCTTCTTTAGTTTTCTCCATTGTAATAGGAACTCATTTTGTTATTAGAAGTGGCAGGATTTCAGATGCTCTGATCATGATCCCAACAGTAACATATCACATGCAAGAATCATATAACTATGTCATTGTACCCTTCTCTGCAATACATGCATAAGGAAACCTTAAGTCAGCAACCATAGTAAAAAATCTGTAGCATTTTTCTCTAGGGCTTCTCCTTCTTATCTAGCATACATCAGGATAATCAATAAATTTTAGATGTCCTGTTGGCTTTTGAATAAGATTTGCCATTCAAGTAGAATCACATGTTCTGTTTTTTCATTTATTTTATGAGATGGGATCTCACTATATAGTTCATCCTGGCCTTGAACTCACTATGCAGCCCAGGCTGGCCTCAAACTCATGGTGATCCTCCTGCCTCAGCCTCCCAAGTGCTGGGATTTCAGGCATGCTCCACCATGCTCAACATTAATGATCTATTTTGAAATTTGGACAAAGAGTTATTGGTGTAAAAGTGTAAGTGAAGTAAGAATGACACCAACCTCCTCGATGAGCGATGTGGGGCTTCTGCAGTTTCTCAGGTGGCAGAGAATATTGTCATGGAACTTACTTCAGAATATTATGGAATAATAATTAATTTCTTTCCATTATATATGTTAGGAACAACTTTGCCATCAAATAGTAATAACTTAGGGAAGAGTAATAACTGATCTTTCTTGATAAATAAATCAGTTCCTGACAGCAGATATTAGGTATCATTGTAACTGCTGTTGTATTCTCAGTGTTTTTCATGGTAAATAAATGAGTATATGTATACCCATTTAATTCTCATAATTCGCTGTGAAGTTGTGCTACAAATACTCTGAATTTAATTTGGAAATTAAGGCACTAAAATATCTTAAAAGATTTACCTAAGGAAGTACACATGGCTCAGAGGTGGCCAGGCAAAAATGCAAATTCAGGCAGATTGGCCCAAAGCTAGAGTTCCCACCTTCATGAGAACTTGTAAACAAAGAACAAACAAAGGCATATTGTTTCTTGCTTTACTTATTAATTTTTATTTAAAATATGATACTGTTTTTTGCCAACAAATCCAACCTTGTGTAGAAGGATCAAAAAATTTAAAGAAAAAGTAGAAATTGAACAAATACTAGAGTTTTCTTGCTCATTTATTTATTTATTATAGTGTTATTTTTTAGGTCAGAACCCTTTGATTCAATTCATGGTAAACTATTGTTGTATGGATTCTCATTTGAGAATTACTAGGGTATGAAAGGGCTCTTGAGCTTGAGGCAGAAAACATTGGGTTGCACATATTCTACTTTTGTCTTTTTGTAAGTACGAGGGATTGAACCCAAGGCCTCCTAAATGCTTTATGAGTGCTATACCACTGAGTTATATCCAAAGCCTCACATTCTTTTTTATTGTCATATGACTCAAGGTATGGTAGGCCAGGGAGAGGTTGTAAAGTAGGATAAAGTGCTGTCAGTACATACTAAAGTGTTTCCCACTAGCTTGTCTTGACTTAATCTTTATCATTTATATTCTATCCACTGTCTGGATTAAACCTCCCATTACTTCTCTCTACACCAAACCCTGCATATACACTTTGTCCTGTACAACTCAGTTCCTAGCCTCTCCATAAGACCCTACTTGACTGCATGAGCTCCTTACTGAATGCATGCTATTTTCATAAGCACCACCATGCAGATAGGGACTCGGGGGGTTTTCAAACTGTTTTATGCATAATAATCACAGATTTTTCAGCTAGAAGGTAAGTATCTTTAAGTCAGGGATCAAGTCTTTTTCACATCTGGCTTTGCTCAGCATAAATCTGAAGCCATGTCCATATTGGATGGCTTCAAGGAGGAGACGAAATACGTGCTGCCTTAAAATGGGCATTGCGTTCATTTCTGAAAGGACAAAGAAATAACTTCAATTAAGATAGCAAAGGGACATTTTAAAAGTTTTTGAGAACCAGAAATGAAGGGAGGAGGGAATGAGGGGAGAAAGAAGATGGAAAAAAGAATTAAGATGGGCTATGTACACATACCTACTCCTCAGGAGGAGTGTAGTCATTACGTGGGTAATGAAAACATGGACTAATAAAAATAAACATTTAAAAAAATAAAGTTTGTACAATAGGAAAAATTACTTTTTAAAGTAAGTTCGATCAGCCTTTAAAGAGGATACTTTCTCCTAGGTGGAAGGGTTATAACTTTGCTGAGTTTGGTGAATTGGGAAGTGGAAACTAGGAAGAACAACTGCTCTGACTGGTAAGAAAGAGAGGAGTTTGGAGTCCTAGAGAAAATCTAGGAGACAGGTGGAGGAGTAAGAGCAAAAGGAGTGGAAGCAGGTGAGGGCAAGGTGCTCGGTGGGGCATGGATCTCTTATGAAGTCCTGTAGAGGTGGGCTGGAAGGACTGTCAAAGACTAGAGATATCGAATGCAGGACTTTTAGTTGTTTGATCTAAGATATGCTCAGACTTTTATTCAATGCTGTGTGTGTGTGTGTGTGTGTGTGTGTGTGTGTGTTTTGCTTAATGAGGTTATTTTCTTTTTTTGATTGTTGTTTTGTTTTTACTGTCATTGGCTTTATTTTTATGAAAAAAGTGAAGGGACTCAGTGCCTTCTCTGGTTTCACATTTTGTAGGACAAATGGGGATTCAAATGAGGAATTGAGATTCTAGAAAGCCAGCAAGAGCTTAGGCTCGGAAACTCTCCGGAAATTTGCATAATTCTTGGGGAAGGATTTGACCTTCTGAAAAGTGCTGAGATGAAATTTGAATCAGAATCTGGATCTTGAGAGCCAAGCCTCGGGGGATATTTGGGTTACACTGACAACTTGCCTTAGAAATAGTAGGAGAGGTCATGGTGGATAGTGAAAAGAAGACCAAACTTGAAATAAAAGTCCTGGTTTGTATTTTGACAATGCTACTTACTGTTTTGAGACTCAGTTTCATCCTTTACAAAATGTATATATGTATCTATGAAGTATGAAAACAAGGGTGAACTAGGTAGCACATACTAGTGAATGGTATATGCTCTGTATTTGATACATGAAGTTAGTAACTTTTAAAATATATTTGATTCAACACTCAGATGTATAAAACTTATCAGTCAGCACAAACTAGATGGTTATAGCAGCACAGATTTATTTTTCTGCTGTTTTGTATATTCATTCTAGAGTGACTGGGTATCAGCTATTAGCTTTACCTCGTCCTCACTCTGGAACCAGGTTGATCAAGAAGGTATCATCACTGACCATCATGAAGGAAGGGGAAAACTGTTTTGGAGAGTCCAGAACAAACTCTTGATGGAAATATACTGGCATGTGCCTGGAAGGCAGAAAGCTGGTGGCAAATAGCATGAAGCCATACCAAAATGATATGTTTACTCTTTATTATTTCTCTAATCTCTTTATGAAGAACAGATATAGATTTATTGGGCAGTAACTTTCTGAGTGAATGCTAGAAAGCTTCTTTAGAGTACTGTGCCCTCTTGGGATCACTCAGCCTCTGTTCCATTGCAAAGATTGCCTCCATCTACCCTCATTGACCTTTGATGCAATAGATCATAGAGTCAAAGATTTTGAATGTACAAGTGCACAATCTCATATGTAAGTTCTGATGTGTTCAACTTTATGTCATTTCAAGTTAATTATTTTTTCTTTCTTTCTTTTTTTTTTGGTACCGGGAATCAAACTGAGGACCTTGTGCTTGCAAGTCAGACAGTGATACCACTGAGCTAAATCCCTAGATCCTCAAGTCAATTTTTAAGTCTCATTAGGAGAAAGATGCTTTCTATCCCAATTCACTTTTGAATAACAATTGATTAAACTATCCAAATATTGAAAAAATAAGCAGTCAGTACTGCAAAATCTTGTTATGATATTTTATAAGCTAAATATATTATCTAAATACTTGTATCTGAATACACTGAGAAGGAAAAAATTTTAGACACACATTTTAATGAGTTTTTGTTCATATTAAAATACAAGGGTGTGCAGTTAAGTTTATATAATGATCTTAGAAATACAGAGACAGATATGTGGCCAATGCATGTTCCTTAAACTTTTCATACCTGCCTAAAATTCTCATCAGTCACAATGACATTATTTCTTTTTACCCCAAATGCTATATGTGTCTATTTACATAGCTTCATAGACCAACTTCACACCCTCTACCTAGAAAATACCTGCTCCTTAATTATTTAGCTCGAATTTCATGTCTTCTGTGAAGCTGTGTACATTTTGTCAGAGACCAAATTGCTCCCTCCTCTATAATTCCAAAGCACTCTGATGGTGATTCTTTTATAGCACTTAGCACATTGCATTTTAATGGTCTCTTCCCCTCTGCTCATCGTTTCTGTATCACTAGCATCAAGCATAATTGCTGGTACATAGTGGATATTACATGAATAAATGGAAGACATGAAGCCAGGTCTGGAAACCTGGTCTTCTAGTCACAGATGTGGATTATGCTGTACTTCATCAAACTGCTTGTGGTTTGGCAGCAGAGATATTCTCCTTAAGAGATAAAGGCATAGCCATCTCTGTTTCAATATTCTAAGAATTGTAAGACACTCTCAATTATATAAGTTCCTTACTAAGACAACTCTGCTTTGAGGAAAAAGATATGTTCTGATTTATTAAATACTCTATTGCTGCTGCCTATAATAAACATTTGTTGACTGAATAAGCAAATTTCATTCCTTAGAAAATAGTTTAGACACAATTATCACGGTTATTTAAAAAATATTTTTTTCTTAGCATGTTTCAGGCAGAGGGAATAGGATATTAGGCCAATTTATTGAGAAGTTAGGGAGGAAGGGGAAAGAAAGGTCTAGCAGAGCACAGGTCTGTCCAGTGCTGCTAAGCCTGATTGTAGTAATAAGGAACTCCATAACGTTTATGGCTCAAATAATACTTATCCCTTGAGAGAAGACTGTATCCTCTTATGGCCTGCTTTGTAAGTTCCAGTTTGCTGCTTCTATTTATTTACTTTTTAAATTTTTTTCAGCTTTAATTGAGTTTATTGGTACATTTTAGGGATACAGTACAGTTACATTCATTGTTGGGATCTTGTACCTCTACATGACAAGTCTTGATTCTCATTTTTTCCCTTATCCCTGCCCTCCCTTCACCCCCTCCTCCCTTCCCCATCTACAAATACTTTATTTCCATCTTTTCATTATCTCAAATTTTTTTCTTCTCCCTTATTACCCTTCTCATAGCTTTTATTTATTTTTTTACAGGGATGACTGATTATGGGGGTGTTACCAGCTGAATAGCAGATTCTTCTACCAACTTTTAAAACCGCATCCTTTGCTGTGTATTAAAGATATCAAATAAGTCCGTAAATCATAAAATAATATGCATAGACCATAGCAGTAGGAAGGGATGTACTTCTTTTAACCTCCTTTTCTTTAGGTACACAAATGAAAGACAGCTCTTCTACTTTTTAAGTAGTTAATTGAAATAGCCACATAACATACAATCAACCACCCAATGTGTACCATCCAATGGTTTTTAGTCTTCTCACTGATATGTGCAGGTCTCACCAAGCTCTTTCATTTTCAATGTCCAGGTACTCCATCTTTTTAATAGCATTACTCATAGGATATCAATAAAGGCATCTAGGGAATTTCATCAACCCAAGGTCAGTACATCGGTTGAATTCTTTCTCTAGTCTAAAGGGAAATCTAATGTCAGTTCTGGATCCTTCTTTGAAAACAGATTCCACAAAAACAAACACATTCCCATGAGAATATGCAATAATTTATTGGTCAAATGCTGCTTGAATTATAGAAAATAACTTACTCTAAAGAAAGGAGGCTTTACCTTTCCTCAGTCACTCTGGTATACATTTGCCAGAATTTCAGGATTCCCTTGGAAATCTAGATGGTTTCAGATCTTTTGGTGAATTGCCATGGTTTTAAGTCAAAGGCTTAAGAGACCCTGTCTGTTTTTCCATCTAGGACCATACCAGCTCTTGTTTGAGAATCAGCTCTAGAGAGGAAGTAGTTATAAAGAGAGGAAAGATCGCAGAAACACAGCTCCACTTAAAGATACTCCAAATTTACACCGTTGGACATATGAAAAAAAATCGGTTGTTTGGATTATACAAAATAGTTTTGTTTTTTGCACTTACTGCTTTCAAGCATCTCCTTAAATGTTAGCTAATGAAGCTGTTCCAAAATGTGTTTCTAAGAGCAGTGCCCAGTATTTGCATTACACTTGATTAAGCAAATCAGTTTTTGTGGGCTTACGTTCCAGAGGAAAGGGGAAATACGAAAGTGTACACAAATATTCACCTCTTGGGAGGAGAAGTGAGAGTTGAAATGTCCAGTTCCTTCAGCGTCTACCATTTTTATCAACGCTTCAGAGCCCTGGTGTCCAGTCTCTTCCAAGCTCATATCTAAGGCGGGAATGTCCTTCCTCTTGACAATGACATCAGGATGAAAGCTGCCCCAGGCACCTGCACAAAGAATGGGAAAAATGAAAGTTACTTGAGCTTTCTGTGGCTTCCTTATCCTTTTCTTCCACATTTGAGCAACAGACTTAATTTTATGCTACAGATTAAGTGTGTACCCTCAAAAGTTCACGCTGGGAAACCTTACCCCCAAATTCACGTGCTGAAAGCATTTGGAAGTGAATCCTTTGGGAGGTAATTAGAATTAGATGAGGTCATGAAGAGGGGGCCCTGATGATGGGACTGACGGCTTTATAAGGAAAAGATCTGCGCTTCCCTGCCTCTCACCATATGAAGCCTTTTGGTTTGAGGCAGCTAGAATGTGCTAACAGTTGTGACCCCTCTATCTTTCCCAGTTTGGAGAACTATATGAAATACATTTAATTTCATTGTAAGTTACTCTGTCTCCTAAGTTCCTAGGTTCTACTATAATAGCAAAAGCAGTCTAGGACACCCTAATAAAAGAGACTTTACCCACAAATTTCGATTCACGAACATTTCACGAACCCCACCGGCTACTAGGTGCTCTTAGACACCTTGTATTAGGAAATCTCTACAGCAAAATTATGAGGTAGGACTGATGTCATTTTTATCTCCTTTTTAATATCTGAGCCAATAGATTAAGTGTTTAGTACAATGACCGAATAATGACTTTCCTAATTAAACCCAAATCTGACTATGGCAGGCAATCCTTTTTTTTTTTTTTTTTTTTTTTTCAGAGCAGTTAAATTTATCAGGGGTTACAGTACCAACAGGAGATTAGAGCTGGAGGAGGCAAATATAGCAATGTCAATAAATATGTAGCATAGCCACAGTGAATGGAATGAATGAATAAAAGAAGCTTTGAGGATCTCCATACTTAGCCCACTAATTTTCTAGTTCACAGGCTTGATACCTAGTAACCTTAAAATATTTTATTTCATCCTAATTTCTAAAGGCTCTCTGTTAAGTTTCTTTTCTTCCACAAATGATCTTGGCCATCCAAGGAAGCAGGTGATTTCATTTTCTTATTATTCACTTTCTTGAGGATTGGATGCATCCTGCACATTTCTGAATGTTTGGGTTACAGGGCTGATCCTATTTACTCATAATGCCCTAACACTCAATCGTGGGATCTACTGTTATTCTCTCTTTCTCTACAGGGAGATTGGACAGAGTAGCATGAAAAATTCTATGATTTGTTTTGGAAATTGTCTTTCTGAGCTTTATTTTATTATCTACACAATAGGATTAACAACACCCACTTAATACGGTTAATGTGCAACATAAATTAACAAACGTAGAGTTAAGAGCTTGACAAAGCCCAGCACCAGCCAACAAAAACTGGGCCCCAGTTGTAAAGTTTTGTTAGTTTACATGGGCTAAACAGTAAAGTGCGGCATTGTGCTTGCTAGAGGAATGTGTATATCAAAAACTTATTTATTTTAAAGGAAATGAAAATAGTATAGTGGCCAACTTCAAATAAATATACAACTATTATTTTTAATATGGTGAAAAATCAGTTAAATGATACAGTAAAGAAAAATATTCCATACCATACCAATTGTTGACTGAAGTATAAGATGCATAAATGCAAGCATTTACAAAATGGTTAGAAATATATTTATTAATAAAAGCCAATGGCTCAAAATATATTTAATAACAAGAGCCAAAATAAAATGCACTGATATTATTTTGCCTAGGACTTGGTAGGGAAGACTTCTGCAGGTCTCTGTTTAGGTGAGAAGTTTTGTTGGTGTGGTGGTTGTTTTTTCATTTTACAAAACAACCACAAGATTCTTGATTATACCTTTTCAGGTGAGATGCAAGGGGCTGAGATATCTTGTAGTGCAAAAGCCACATGATATGCCCACTTGTTTTCCTCTGACTTAGTCTCTCTCTGTTCTTCCTGGCTCCCTTAGCTCCTGTTGCTCCTGGCCATGGAGAACATACTTAAGCTTATTTCTCCTGGAATGTTCTTTCCAGGTCTCTGGGAACAGATCACCATATCTCTCAGACATCCTCTGGTTATCATGTATAAAGTCACAGTCCCTGACCCCTCCACTCTTGTGTGTATCAGCTATTTACACCCCAGTGGTCTCCCAGAGTCCATGACAGCAAGCAGTTTGCCTACTTTGCTTACTCTTGGGTCCCCAGCACTCAGAGAAGTGTCTGAAGCATTGCAGAGACATAACAAGTATTACAGTAGTGATTATGATTATCATTATTAATATTGTGATAATGATAATGTGTATTTTCTGGAGAGGTTGGATCATGTCTGCATCTTTTGAGGTGACCCTGAGCTTGGTAATGGAGAGTTCACATAGCTCTTGCTCAGGTCTTGGCCTGATCTCATTTTTCCATCGCCTCCTATGTTATTCATTTTTTTTTTTACGTGGGAAGCAGTGTATGGACATGTAATAAAAAAGCTACCTGATATGTTCTCTTGTTGTTCTTTTTTTTTTTCATTAAGTTTATTGAAACATTTTAGGTATACAATATAGTTACATTCATCATTGGGATCTTGTACCTTTACATGATATATCTTGGTTTTTATTTTTTCTCCATTCCCCTGCCCTCCCATCACCCTCTCCACCCTT